>NW_024097166.1:0-141741 GCF_016545835.1 Crotalus tigris | reverse complement strand
GTTTTTCCTGTGATTCTTTTCATTGTGGCACATACAATACAACTTTTTACATAGTTTTCCACATCCTTTTTCAGCCATGACCACCAAAATTGCTGGCGGGTGTGGTGTAGGGTTTTCAAATATCCAAAGTATCTAGCCTGTTTTACATCGTAGCTGTGTTTGAGATCATTAAGACGGAGTGCTTCTGGCAAATATAGCTTCCCCCCTTTGCAAGCCAGGCCATCCCTGCATGTTAGGGAGGCTTGATTATCTTTGAACCATTGGTCGGTGAGGAGCTCTCGTTTTATTTTCTTCGCTCCAGGATCATCAGGGTTGGGGACCCTGTGAGGTATAAGTTGACCGGCAGTTTGTGGGTTGGGGATAATTGCCTCGTTAACCTCCTCTCATTCGCTTTTGTACTGGGGTAACCGGGATAGCGCATCAGCTAGGAAGTTCTTTCCTCCTGGTATGTACTTTAGAGTGAAGTTAAAGCAGTTTATTTATTTATTTACAAATATTTATATGCCGCCCAATCCCAAAGGACTCAGTTAAAGTACTGTGCCCACCGTACTTGCTTTGGGGACAATTTGCGGGGAGTTTTCAGTGCTTCTAGATTTTTGTGATCTGTCCATACCTCAAATGGCACCTTGCTCCCTTCTAGATAGTGATGCCAGTTTATAGTGCCCATCTAATTGCGAAGGCCTCCTTCTCCCAGATTGCCCATCTCTACTTGCTCTCAGTAAATTTCTTAGAGGTGTAGGCGCAGGGTTGCAGGACCCCATTTTTGTTCTTTTGCAGTAACACAGCTCCAACTGCCACATCGCTGGCATTGGCTTGAATCACAAAGGGTTCCCCTGGGCAGGGGTGCTTTAGAACCGGTTCAGTGGCAAATAGTCTCTTTAAATTCTCAAAAGCTGTTTCTCATTGTCCATGCTAGTGGTTGGCCCGGTCATGGCTTCCCTCCTCCTTTGCCTGTTTTGAATAGTTCTGTAAGAGGTAGGGCAATCTCGGCAAAAGAGGGGATGAATTGACGATAAAAGTTGGAAAAACCCAGAAAACTCTGGAGCTGTTTGCGAGTCTTTGGGGGCTGCCATTCGATTATAGTTTTCACCTTGGCTGGATCCATTTCAATACCCTCATTAGAAATTTGGTAGCCAATATAGTCTAAACGGGTTTGGTGAAATTCACATTTCCACAACTTGACATAAAGCTTGGCGTTCAATAGTTTCTTTAACACTTCTCTCACCAGCTTTATGTGATCAGTCATATTCATGCTGTATATCAGGATATCATCAAGATACACCAAAACCCCTTTGTACAAGTGATCATGTAGGACCTCATTAATCAACTGCATAAATACAGCTGGGGCCCCCTGTAGTCCAAATGGCATGACTTTGAACTGATAGCTCCCCATAGGACAGTTGAAGGCAGTTTTCCACTCGTCTCCCTCTTTTATTCTCACCCGGTAGTATGCCTCTCTTAGGTCTAACTTAGTGAAGACACTCCCCTTAGCCAGATGGGTCAATAAATCCTTTAGGAGGGGGAGGGGGTATTTATTTTCCACACTCACAGTGTTGAGTCCCTTATAGTCTATGCAGAGATGAAGAGACCCATCTTTTTTTCTCTTTGAACAACACAGGGGCTCCCATGGAAGATTTGGCCCATTCGATAAACCCCCTCACTAGGTTTTTGTTCACGTATCGCTGCATCTCCTCCATTTCAAGGGGGGACATAGCATACATCCTCAGACATGGGAGTTTGGCTCCGGGCACCAGTTCGATGGAGCAGTCATTGGATCTGTGAGGGGGTAGGGCATCACATTCTTTTTCACTGAAAGCCTCTGCCAGGTCCAAGTATTCCTTGGGAATGACTGGTTCGCCTGGAGGCAGTGAGGCAGCCATGTGCACTCGCTCATTGGGTGGCCTAAGATTCCCAGTAACATTTGTTGAATCAATGGGGGAATCAGGCCCTATAGGTAGTCTCACAGTTCTCATTCCTTTCTCTCACCAGATAAACGGCTTCCATTTGTCTAACCAGTCTAGTCCTAGGATCACCGCCTCAGTCATTTTTGGAGCCATCAGGAAGCGAATAAACTCACAGTGTGCACCTATTTCTAGGTGTAAAGGCTCGGTTAATTGTGTGATAAGAGTTCCTCCCATCAGGGAGCCATTGGCTTGCTCAAATCTCACCGGTTTGGAAAGCTGTTTTGCCCTTATGCCCATTTTCATGGCAAACGCCAGACTAATAATGCAGTGGGTGCATCCCGAATCAATTAGTATGTTCAAGTCCATTTGTGCCCCAGACTTAGGAATTATAAGTATGGCAGCCAGTGAAAAAGGCGGGATTTGTCGACTCACCATTGGGTCATTTTCTCCTTCATCGTTGCTGTCAAAGAAGGATAGAGCAGGGGCAGGTCCACTTGGAGTCTCGGTGTCCTCCTGTGTGTGGGGTGTAACCTGGTCGACAGGTTCCTGTGTGAGTCGGTTGGATTTTCCTCTCATTGGCCGTTGAGCAGGTTTCTTTCGCATTGCTGGTCCTGGTCTGCTCTGCAGTCAGGGGTAGGAGACTGGACAGGTGACCGCTTGATGTCCTCCTTGTCCACACCGGAAACACTTGAAGGAAGGGGGTGTAGGTGGCCTGGGTCTCTCAGCCCTTGCAGTAGTCGAAGGCTTTTGTGGGGGTGATTGCTGTCCGGGTAGCTCTGGTTGCTGCTCAGGTTCATGTGGGGGAGGCTTCTTATAGCGAGAGAGCTTAACATCTAGCTTCACGGCTGTCTGGTACCACTCCTGTAGCCGATCAGGTACTTCTCGATAGATGCAGACCTGAGAGAGGTGATCGTCTAATCCCTTGATGAAGTAATGGATGAGAGACTGCTCAGGCCACCCCTCTATTTGACCTGCTATCTTGCCGAATTCTCGCACATACTCCAGGGCAGGCCTCCCGGCTTGTTTTATTTTTTGAATTTGTCCTGCTGCTTTGAGCCCAATGGATGAGTCCTCAAATCGTTCTCTCAGACTTAAGAGGAAGAGGTGGGGATCTTCCAATTCGGGGACTTGTTCGCTATATAAATTATTCAGCCATTCAGATGCTCTTCCCTCTAGGTTGTATGCAATATCGACCATGGCCCCTGGTTCCGGGTACAGATAGGCCCAACGTTTCAAGTGAGAACGTACATGGTTGAGGAAAAAAATCAGCGTCTCTGGATCCCCATCGAAGGTTGCATTGAAAGGTGGTGTGAACACAGGCTGCTGTGGCCCCCACTGAGGCTGGTTCCACAGCTGCTGGGCTCTCTGCTGTTGGCCAGCAGGGTCTGATGGTGTCCCCTGCTGCTGTAGGCCTCCCAATGGTGGCTGCGCAAGTGGGGGTTGTAGTGGTCTTCCCTGCTGTTGGACTGCAGGGGGCGGTGATGCCCTCTGTTGCTGCTGATCATTCATCTGCTGGAGAAACCCATCTACCCATTGCTGCAGATGCCTCAGATTGGAACTCCCCTTCTCTTCAGGGTTGGGGTCCCTGGCCAGTAAAGGCAGGATCTGACAGGCTTCCTGCTGGGCTCCCCACTGCTCCTGTGGCCCCCCCAGTTGCTGTAGGCCCCAACCTGGCTGCAGATTTATGCCCAGGGGTTGCATGTTTGGGGGCTGTGGCCAACCTCCTTTCTGTGGCTGTTCTCCCAACAGCTGCTGATCTCCTGGCTTCTGTACCACCCCAAGGCATTGCAAGCTGTGGTAAGTTCAGAGGACATGGATCAGCCACCTGCTGGGAAACCAAATCTCCCCATTGCTGCAGAGGATTCAAACTGGGATTCTCTGGAGTCCCTGGCAGGAACATCTGCAATGGAAGGGTTGTAGGTTTCACTTTGTAGGAACTGATTTCTGGTTTTCATTTCTGAGTTTTGAAATCTTTCCAATGACTCACCCATAAATGTGTTATCTGTCCATTCTGCTTTTGAAGTTTTTGCTCTCAGCTGGGAAATCTGCCAAATTCCTCTCTCCCTGGTTTGCTGGCTGTCGCTTCCCCCCCCCCAGGGAAACTGTTGCAGCCACGGGGCTGGCCTCAGACAATCTTTCTTTCTACATAATGAGATCTTCCCCAAATCTTTACCAGCTCCTTTCAAGCATAGAGACAGTGGATGGAGTTTGGGACCCCAGGTCGTTTGAAAAGAATGTTGGATCCTAGCATGTTGTTATGGTTCCAGCTAATGAAACATTTCAAAGAACTTCCAGGCATTATTTTCCTAAAAGTCTTTTATTGTTACAAAATGTCGGCACAGGCACAACGGAGGGATGCTAGGATCTAAGTTCTCTTCTTCTAAGCAGTTAAATTAACAGCATGTTCCCTCCCTAAATTAGCCATCATATCTCACATTATCCGATTAGTGTGAAAGTCAAATGTTTTCTTCCTCTTTCTTTCCAGGGCTTTACCCCAACCCCCTTCTTCTCTGTATTAACCCCATAATTACCAGACAATTCTGCATATATATATATTATTAATTTTTTTTAAAATTTTACAATAAAAACCCCTTCCCCGATCCCTCCCAACCCACCCCAAAACCCTCCTCCATTCTTCCCAGAGCTGAATACAGGCTTAACTAGAACTTAAAAGAAAAAAAGTTTTAAACCCAAATAAACCTTAAACAAATATAATTACACTCAATAAACAAATTGTGAAATACTTTAACTCCATTATATATAAAAAACAGAAAGAGGAAAGAAGAAAAAAAAGAAAAGAAAAAGAAAATAAAAAAATAAAAAATTAAAGAATAATAATAATTACACTTCTAAATAATATCTTGAACTTTAAATATAAATTATTCGAAAGCTAGATGATATTTTCTTATATCATACTCATATTGTATAAAATTTATCCATCTTTTCCACACCAAGAGATACTTCTCTTGCAATTGATCTTTCAAAAAAGCCGAAATTTTTGCCATTTCCGCTAAATAAGAAACTTTAAAAAACCATTCTTTCAGAGTAGGCAAAGATTCCTTCTTCCAATATTGCCCTATTAACAACCTAGCCGCAGTAATTAAATTTAACATTAAAATGATCTCTTTGTCATCACAATCCGAAACAATACCCAACAAAAACAATTGTGGAGTAAATTTTATCCTTCTTTTAAAAATTCTTTGAATATTCCACCATACCTTAATCCAAAAAGCTTTTATACTTTTACATGACCACCAGAAATGATAATAAGTAGCATCCAAGCAACCACATCTCCAACATTTGGGCTGCAGGTTTGAATACATACGAGACATTTTTTGTGGATCAAGGTGCCATCTATAAAACATTTTATAAAAATTTTCCCATAAATTTTGGGCTTGCGTAAATTTAACATTCCTCACCCAAATAATCTCCCATGTGTCTAATAGGATCGGTTCATCAAAATTTTGTGCCCACTTAACCATACAATCTTTAACTAACTCTACTTCTGAATCCAATTCCACTAACACATCATAAATTCTTTTAATATGGGTTCGACTTTGATCTCTAATTTGTTTTAACAAATTCTCATCCTCTCTAAGCAAGCCCACATTATAATCTATCTTCCACCTTACCAATAGTTGTCTATACTGAAACCATGAATAAATAATATTTTCTTGTGCTAATTCATCCGTAGATTTTAATTGCCAATTTTTACCATCCCACTTAAGTAATTGTGTATAAGAAATAGTATCCATCTTAACTCCTCTCCTTATTCCTTCTATTGCATGCCATGGAATAGTCCATAATGGAATTTTTGAATCACTTCTGTAATATTTCTTCCAAACCCGAAGTAAAGAAGTTCTTAAGATATGAGATTTAAAAACCCTATCAACCTTTTTATTATAAATTAAATAGGCATGCCATCCAAAAAGTAAATCCCATCCCTCCAGAAGGAGTATACCTACATTTGTTAAGTTAACCCAATCACTGATTAATGTTAAAACCACGGCATCATAATACAATTTCAGATTCGGTACCTTGAGTCCACCTCTCTCTCGTATATCTTGTATAATTTTAAGTTTTACTTTGGTTTTTTCCCTGCCGAGATAAATTTATTGTTACCTTTCTGCCACTCATCTAAATTTGCTTCTTTCTTTAAAATAGGTATCATTTGAAATAAGAAAAGAAATTTTGGCAGAACATTCATTTTAATCGCTGCTATTCTCCTCAAGAGGGACAATTGCAGCTTTTTCCAATTTTCCAAATCCTTTTGTATTTTAACCCACAGCATTTCATAATTATTTTTATACAGTTTTGCATTGGAAGCAGATAAAATGACCCCCAAATATTTTACCTTATTAACAACCTCAAAGCCTGTCAATCTAACCAAGGTCTCCTTATCCAAGTTGGTCATGTTCTTAGGCAATATTTTAGTCTTATTATTATTAATTTTAAAACCTGAAACTTGTCCATACTGATTTATCAGTTGTAACAACTCCGTTACGAAATGGGTTGGTTGAGATAAAGTAACAACCAGATCATCTGCAAAAGCCCTTAATTTATATTCTTTTTTATTAATTTCTATTCCTTTTATTTTCGATGATTCCCGAATTTTGATCAATAAAATTTCCAAAGTTAAAACAAACAGCAATGGGGACAATGGACAACCCTGTCTGGTCCCCTTTTCAATTGGGAATACCTCTGACAAACCTCCATTAACTATAAGTTGTGCCATTTGTTTTTGATAAATGGCTCGAAGAGCCTGTAAAATTTTATCTCCAAAGTTCATTTCGTCAACCAATTTTAACATAAATTGCCAATTTAATTGATCAAGAGCTTTTTCAGCATCTAAAAATATCAATCCTGCAGAGATTTGGTTGTTCTTATCAAGATATTCTATTAAGTTAATAATTTGTCTAACATTATTTTTCATATACCTTCCAGTTATAAAGCCAGTTTGATCCATATGTATTAGTTGATTCAACACAATCATAAATCTATTAGCTAAAAAATCTTATAATCTACATTCAAAAGAGATATAGGTCTATAATTCTTTGGTAGAATAAGATCTTGATTTTCTTTTGGGATCAAAGATATAAAAGCTGTCCCCCAAAACAAGGGGGTCTCTAAACCCTGTAATATATTATTAAAAAGTTCCCTTAGAGGTTCTATCAATTCATCTATCAAAGTCTTATAATAAATTGATGTCAATCCATCAGTACCAGGTGCTTTACCTAACTTTAATTCTTTAATTGCTGTCACAATTTCCTCTATAGTAATCAATCCATTAATTTCTTGTTTCTGATCTTCTGTTAATTTAGGAAAATGAGCATCTTGTAAATATTTGTCTATATCTGAAGCCTGTACTTTCCTACCCATATATAATTTTTTATAATAATCTAAAAAGGATTTCTTAATCAATTCCTTCTGGAATACCAATTTACCATTATAATTTATTTTATCTATAATTCTCAACTTCTGTTTCTTTCGCAATTGATAAGCCAGCCATCTTCCTGGCTTATTAGCGTTACAAAATGTGTTATGTTTCATATACAATAAATTAGTTGCAGTCTGATCTGCCATTAACATATTAAATTGCGATTTAAGCAATTTTATGGATTCCTTAACCTTCTCATCTATGGGATTCGAAATTAAAACTTTTTCTTTTAATTTAATCTCATCTTCCAACTCCTTACGTTTCTGCACCTGTTTCTGTCTATAAGCCTTATTCATTTGTATCAAAACCCCACGCATGTAAGCTTTACTTGCATCCCATACCATTGACATTGAAGTTCCCTTATGCATATTTAAAGCAAAATATTCCTTTAAGTGCTCTTTAAGTTTCTGAACATTCATTTCTTGTCTAAACAAGTTTTCATTCAACCTCCAAGATCTCCTCTCCTCTTTTTCAGTAACCAATTCCATCCACACTGGACTATGATCTGTCAATGTCCTTGGAAATATCTTTACATTCTTTACCCTAAAATATAAATCCGTTGTAATCAGAAAAAAGTCAATTCTTGAAAAAGATTGATGTCTGTCCGAAAAAAAGGTGAAGTCTCTCTCTTCCAAATTATATTCTCGCCAATAATCTCGCACCTCCCAGTCCTCTTTCAAATCAAAAAAGGCCTTAGGTAATTTGGCCTGTTTAAAAGAAGTAGAAGGTCCTTTTTTATCTCTGTATGTATCTAGAACTCCATTCCAATCTCCCATTAATATAACAGATCTATAATCCAATAAAATCAATTTTTGATGTAACAACCTATAAAATTGTTCCTGTTGTTGATTTGGTGCATACAAACCTACTATAAGTATTTTCTTACCATACAATCCCACTTCAATCATAACATATCTCCCTTGAGGATCAGAATCTACTAAACAAGCTGATAAATTTTGCTTAACATAGATAACTACACCCCCTTTTTTCCCAAGAGCAAAGGATACAAAATGAGATCCCAATCGAGCATTAACTAAATATTTTTGATCCTTAGAGATAATATGCGTTTCCTGCAAACAAATAATGTCATTATTATGTTCCTTCAAATAGTGAAATATTTTCTTTCTCTTCTGAGGGGAATTAAGGCCATTAGCATTCCATGTCAGGAGCTTTACCATCTCCCTCATCCAAAAGCCTGGAGAAGACTACTTGAAGATCTGCCATTGAAGATTGTACCGAAGATCTCTTAGGTCTTGCTCCTCCCACAGGCTCCGAAACAAATTCTTGTGGAACTTCTTTAACATCTTTCTTCTGTTGTTCCTTTTCCTTACATCTATGCGCTGCCCGAATCATTCTTTGCTCTTTTATCTCAGCTTGTTGAAACCACTCAGCCTGTGATTTTCCAGCTTTCATCAATACAGCTTCTTCAGACTGCTGTTCAACCTCCTTCCCATCCAAGACTTTAAACATTATAGGTGGTGATGAGCGTGCTCCCAGGACCGAAGTATAGAACTCCTTTGCTTTAGAAACAGTATTAAGTCTGTAACGTGTCCCCGCATGGCTCACCACTATTCCAATCGGAATATCCCATCTGAATGGCATCTGCCTTTTTTAAGTTCATCTGCTAAAAAAGCAAACTCTTTTCTTCTTCTTAAAATTTTAGATGGGATCTCCTTTAAAATTATAACATCTTGTGCAGCAATCTGAAACCTCTTATTGTAAAAAGCTTGTATGATTTCATTGCGCAAAGATTTTTTCCCAAAGTAAATTACCACATCTCTTGGCAGGTTTCTTTGCTTTGCAACCCAGGAGTTAACTCTAAATATTTTTTCAATTTCTCTGGATATTTCCTCTTTTTCTCTGCCCAAAATCACAGCAAAATCATTTACTACCATCTCTCTCAGGTCTTGTTGCATATCCTCTCTCAGGCCTCTGATTCTTAAAGCAAATTCCATCTCTCTATATTGGGACATAACAATTTCATCTTGTGAGATTTCCACCTTTTTTTCCATTCCTTCAAATTTTTCCTCCAACACTTCCACTTTATCTGCAACTTCTTCAACTCGAGAATCCAATTTTTCAACCACAGAAGCAAGTCCTTTTAAAGCCAAAACTATATCTTGCCTCAAAATACTATTATTCTCCACTAAAAACTCTTTCACTTCACCTCTAATTTGAGATATAACATTTCCCATTATATCTTGCATATCTTTTACTGTTACTGGTTGCAGAGGAGGAGAAGATGGTGGTGTGGCTTTAGGTTGTTGTGCTGGTAATATCGCAGGAGAAGAGGCCACCTTGGGTACTGTAGAAGTCACTTGACACTTTGAAGCCATCTTCAAAGATTTATTTCTTCTTTCCTCCTTCTTGAGAAAAAGAATACAAAAAATACAAAAAAAATCCCTTAAAAAAGTAACAAAAAAAGTTAAGCAGAGAGGGAAAATAATCCTCCTAAAACCCAAATCCACCTTCAGAAAATCATTATAAGTAATCAAATCCGTTCCGTTCCGTTCCGATCGCTTAAAAAGAAAAAAGCCTGTCAATCGCCATTTTACTTTCCCTCTCGGCGAAAAAAAAGGGAATAAAAATAAATCTTTAAACTTAAAATCCAAATAAAATAAAAAATAAAATAAAATCCTCTATTCAGCTCTCTCCACTTTTAAAATAACTCACCAGATCACTTTGATCGCAGAGGTGGGAGCGGCGTCTTGCTTTGTCCCTAGAGACAAAGACAGCTGAGAAGCGGAGACAATCTGAACTCCGTGGGAGCACTATTTTCACCCCCAAAGAAAAATTCTTTGGGGGGTTTCAGAGGCTCTACCACTATTCAGATGATACTCCCCTCCCTCCCTTTGCCCGGGAAGGAGGTTTTGAACTGCAGAACAGCTGATGCCTGCTGTTCTCAGCGGTTCTAACACTTTCTCAGGAGGACGGCTACAAAGTAGCCGCCATCGCCAGCACAAATCCACCAGAAGTCCTGCATATTGAATTCTGCATATTGTCAAAAGCAAGAATATACAATATTTGCAGCGTTGACAATGTACACATCCCTTTTGGACTACCACAATACACATTTATGACTTGCAAACATAAAGTTTAAGTCTGCACTTCATTATACAAAACATGACATTTGTTCATGACCAGTTCTAATATAATAATAATAATAATAATAATAATAATAATAATAATAATAATAATAATAATATTGGAAGACATCGAGCCCAACCTCCTGCTCAGGCAGGAAACCCTACACCATTTCAGACAAATGGCTGTCCAGTCTCTTCTTAAAAACTTCCAGTGTTGGAGCATTCACTGCTTCTGGAGGCAGGTTGTTCCATTGGGTAATTGTTCTAACTGTCAGGAAGTTTCTCCTTAGTTCTAGGTTGCTTTTCTCCTTGATTAGTTTCCATCCATTGCTTCTTGTCCTGCCCTCAGGTGTTTTGGAGAATAGCTTGACTCCCTCTTCTTTGTGGCAGCCCCTGGGATATTGGAACACTGTTTTCCATATCAAATCAAGAATTTGAAAATTATGTGATTGATTGAAGCATCCTTCAGTTTATGAAAGAGAGGCATACTACCATGTTGACTAGGAAGATTTGCATTAAGGGTATTATGGCGGTAGTATTTTTGGGGATTAGGACCAATACACAGTTTTATAAACATGCAGAGAAGCATTTTACTAGACAGGATCAAAAATAGTAGGAGATGGTTGGAACAGTTTTCATTTTTCAAAATTAAAGCATTTGAAAATAACTATTATAGAGAAAACGATGCCCAAGTATACTTAAGATAAATACTGCAAGCATACTGCAAGATAAATCTTGCAAGAAGATTTAAAATCTTAAAACCATCTCCCCAGTGAAGTAATGGTCAAATTATAATATTGAAACAATGTAGATGTTTAAATAGTTTTGGACAAGGGTGATTTTCATCTATGACCATGCCCCCCCCCAAAAATCTTTAGCATTATTGTGGGAGATTTTCTGTAAAAACTAATTAAGGAATATGATAAAGGGGAAAAAAAGGATGTTACTTTTATTGAATATTTTATCTTGTATAGCAGCTAAAATTTAAAATACGTTTCCAGGCTTCATTTGATTATGTCTCCAAGATTTGAAATTAAAACAGCATTAAATTAAATTAATAAATTAAAATATTTCATAAAGTGATACTGCTTATAGATACATCTTTTTTTTCTGAAAGAAGAAAAAATAAGAAATCATTTTTTAGGTTTTTTAATGATATAAATTTCAAGCCTCTTTTCTCCTTTTATTTAATTTTATAAATATAGACAATTATCAGTATAGTTTATACTGATAATTGTATAATATATGATGTACAATAAATATTCAATTAATTCAAATCATGCATGTACAACCACAGATCCTGTGGTAAATAACTGTATAACAATAAATTATGAATTGCATTTTTGTTTATATCATTATTTAAGCTGCTTGTTTAGCAATGGTTATTATAATATATAAGTTGATTTCTGAAGTGTGGTTAATGATTATTTGCTTAATGAATTTTTTCTTTCTTATTTTTGTTTGTGAGGTGCCCAGTATTATGCTGCATAAGATAGGCAGCTATACAAATAGTTTGACTAATAATAATAATAGTGCTTACATACATGGATTATAGCATTGGTTATTATGCCTGGACTTATTGTTACATACATAAATGTACTTGTTATAAACAAGAGAGAAAGAAAAAGATCATTTAGAATCATTGCAGATTTTGAATGTGTTGTTTTTATCAATTTCATCCATTTAAGCAATTTGAGTTTTATTTCATGGATACCTTTATTTCTATTTAAATTGAAAGCAAAGTTTATTAGGATCTTTATTCATTTTACTGCTTTATGAATTGGCCAAATTGTGTATTTTTACTGTTTGTATTCTATAGATCTCTATGAGTTAAATTTTCAGTACATACTGGTATGTCTCTTCAGGGAGCATTACTGCTCAGAAGTTCCTAGAAGATAAAACCTCTCATGACACCTGAGACTGAATCTCTTTAACAGCCAAAACAAACAAACAGCATCAGAAAAGGACATTCATATTAGAATAGATTGTCAGCTCCCATCATAATAAGTGTTTAAAAAGAACTCATGGTTTCTCTATATGGGTAGTATACTGTATTAAAATAATTCCTATTAAAGGGGGGATTTATTTTTTCTGTATTCTACCAAAGCAGGATAATGTCAGATGCTCAATGGCTGACACCTTTTATACCATTTCGGACAAATAGTTTTCCAATCTCTTCTTTAAAAGCTCCAGTGTTCAAGCACCTAAAACTTCTGGAGGCAAGCTGTTTCACTGATTAATTGTTCTTTCTCCTTAGTTCTAGATCTAACCTTTCTTCATATGTTTTAGCCTCTAGTCCCCTAATCATCTTTATTGCTCTTTCCTGCAGTCTCAGCATCTTTTTTATATTGTGACCAAAACTAAATGCAGTATTCCAAATGTGGTCTTATCAAGACATTATAAAGTGGTACCAACACTTCATGTGATCTTGATTCTGTCCCTCTGATAATGCATCATGGGACCACATTGGCTTTTTTGGCAGCTGCATCACACTGCAGCCTCATATTTAAGTGATTGTCCACTAGGACTACAAGATCCTTCTTGCAGTTATTACTATTGAGCCAGTTACCACCTATTCTATATCTGTGCATTTGTTTTTTCTTGCCTAAATGTAGAACCTTCCATTGTTACCACTGAATCTTCTGGAGTGTTGGCTATTCCTCCCAGCTTGGTGTTGTCTGAAAATTTGTTGAGTTCCTCTTCTATCTCCTCTTTTGATGAAGACATTGAAGAGTACTGGGTCTAAGACAGAGCCTTGATGTCCTCCACTGCATACTTCCCTCCATGTAGATGCAGTTCCATTTAGGACTACATGTTGAGTGCGGTTAATCAGCCAGTTACAAATACATCTGGTGGTGATACTGTTTAACCCACATTTTTCTATCCTACCAAGAAAGTAGTCTACTTTGTCAAATGGCTTACTGAAGTCCAAATAAATTATAACTACAGCATTTCGCTGATCCGCTAATTTTGTCACATTGTCAAAGAATGCAATAAGATTTGTCTTGCATGATCAGTTTTTGACAAACCCATGTTGGCTTCTAGTTATGACTTGCTTGCCTTTAGGTGAGGCAAATTTGTTTTTGCTTATCTTTTCCACATTCTTCCCAAGAATTGATGTCAAGCTAATAGATCTGTTGTCTCCTGAATCCATTCTTTTTTTCCTTTTTTAAAGATAGGAACTATATCAGTCCTTTTCCAGTCATCTGGTAGTTCTCTGGTGCTCCAGGATCTTTGAAAGATATGGTTCAGTGACTCTGAGATCACATGTGCCAGTTCCTTTAGAACCTTGTATATAATCCATCTGGTCATGGTAATTTGAATTAATCTAGAATGGATAGATGTTTTCTTGCCATTTTGTTGCTTATTTTGATTTGCTAATCTGCATTTTACAGTATTTTTTTATAGGTTGGACTATATTTTTCCCTTTTGTCTAAAGGCAGATGCAAATATGTCAAGCAATTCTGCTTTGTCCCAGCTGCTCATCACATTCTTGACATGTTCTCCTATTAATGGACCAATTGTTTCCTTGACTTTTGTCTTGTTTTTTTACATGTTGAAATAAGCTTTTTTTGTTATTTTGACATTTGTTGCAAGCCTTAATTTATTTTGAGCCTTAGCTTTCTGACTTCATTTTTTGCAGGTTTGGGCTATTTGCTGATATTCTGCCTTAGTTATGTGCCTTTCTTTTCATATTTTATACTTGTTCTTTTGTCTTTCCGTTTATCAGAGAGTTCTTTGTGCAGCCATGCTGGGTTCTTTTTGGATCTCTTTTGTTTCTTCTTCATTGGTATTGTCCTAGACTGGGCTTTTATAATCTCACTTTTCAAAGTTTCCCGAATTTCTTGGGTTGTTTTTCCCCTTGAGCATTCTTATTCATGTCCCAAGTTCTAAGTTTATTGAAATCAGCCCAGGACTTTAGTTTATAGTTCTATTGTTCTATTGCTTGTCCTTGCATCACGCTGAATTCCAATATTGTATGGCCACTCGCCTACTAACATGGTTCCTATATTACAGAAACTCTTTGATTATATAGACATAGGAACAGATAGGAGAAATGCATTATAATATAGTGCTTGCAATTCCATTTATTATATTATAGCTTTTATTTTTGTACATCAGTCTGTGGACAATGAATTAAAAGTTTGAAATGGCACTTTTATTGTTGAACAAAGTCTCACTAATGGCAGAACAAATCATTGCAGATTCTGAACATATGGTCTTTGATATTTCTTGAAATATTAATTCAATAGTTATCTGGTATTTTCACTGGTATATTAATTTTATAGTAATTCTGCAGATACAATATTAATGTCAATTATTTAGGACAGTAATAGAATGAAAGTGATCATTACAATGCTTGTTGTTTGATGTGCCTTCATCTGTAGCTGACTTTCATTTTTATTTTTATATAATATACACTCATGAATCAAATAAGATGATGAAAAAAGATTATTACTTCCTTTCTTCTAGAGGAGCCTTTAAAATTACCTCACCACAAATTGTCATTCATATTCACATGAAATACTAGTTTGTGAGTATGTGCATGTGAATATTAGAAGAAAACCTTTTTTAAGTGTTGGTGCTGTCACGAAGTAAATAGATCTGCAATTTGTTAGATGTTGCAAATGTTATAAATTTTTAAATAGCTGTCAAATTCAGTTAAATCATAATTTAATAATGTGTCCATTTGTAATTCTCAACTGTTTAATAAATCAAACATTTTCTCAAATGTTAATTTTGTTAATTTATAATTATATGAGTATAATATGGTAATGAAACATAAGATTGATTAGAATACTGAGGCATATTAACTACTATTAATATATAATTCTATTCTTACTATTCTTTAGCATTATATGCCTGGTGATCGTCAAAATAATACAATAATAAAAACATATTACAAAGTTACTATATCTATCTTTCCTTTTCATCAAACTCGAAGCAACCTGTTTTAACTTTTGAATTCTTATCTAATGTCTGCAGTGAATGAGGCCAAATAAATTGAAGCTTAATCAAAGCAGGAGACTTGTTTCTGGTCACTGAAAGTCAGAGTAGATTATACTTGCCCAGAAGATGCAGCTTTTGATTCCTGCCCAACTGTTTCTAATTAAAGAGATAATCAGATCTGAGCATATGACACATATCTAAAATATACTTGGTATATTTTGAGTGTATGAGAAGACTTTTTCAGGATGTGTTCCCAGATTTCAGAACTGCCTGCCAAGGTGGTCATGCCAGCTTCCACTGTGATGTTCTTGATCAACAGATAAAACTATTGGGCTAATTGCATTTTGGCTATTCAGTTGAGAGGGTGTTTTTGTTTTCAATGCAGAGTTTTCAGTGATGCTTTGTTATGTTTTCATTGCATCTTTATTGAATTGTTTTTATTCTGCTAATTAACTTCTCATTGACAGAGAAGCAGGATACAAATCCACAAAATAGCACTTATGTTGTAAGAATTGCTGCATGAAAGTATCAGTTAAAATGTTATATTGGAGCTACAACTTCATATACAACTTGGAAGCAAATTTCAAAGAGTTCAACGAGGCTGATTTCTAATTAGGCTTTGGGTACATTTTAAGTCTATAATACATTCAGGTGTAAGTAAACTTATTTCTAAGAAAGCCAGGATTTGCGTTGCTTGTAAAAGTGATTTTTGAGATGACCAATTTACTTTAAAAAGACAGCTGGTTTAGTGAAATGGATAAGGCTTCAGGCTAGAAACCAGAAAACCGTGAGTTCTATTACCTCCTTAGGCAGGAAGCTACAAAGTGCCTTTAGGTCAGCCACTATGTCTCAGTCCTTGGAAGCAGGCAATGGCAAACCACTTCTGAAAAATCTTGGCAAAAGAACTTCAGGTCCCAGGGATAAAATCAATCTAACTAATATAAAACTTGAAGTCACCAAAATTTTGCTTCTTTAGATTTACTCAGCGTATTTTGGTACAGGATTTCAAAGGAAGCAAATATTTACAATATGACCTCAGAGTTGATATAGCTCTTTCAATTCAAGATGCTGTTAATGTACAGTAGCTTTACAATAAAGTACAATTAACTGATAGCAATAACACTTAGATTTATACATAGCTACATAATGCTTTACAGCAGTGGCTTCCAACCTTTTCTATACCCTGTACCCCTAGAACACTTCTGATATGTTCAAAATAATTTTGAAAACCCAAGTTTTCACAGCCCCTAGAATACCGTCTCACACCCCCGGTTGGGAACCCTTTCTTTACATCATTCTCTAAGCGGTTTACAGAGTCAGCATATTGCCCCCAACAATCTGGGTCCTCATTTTACTGATCTTGGAAGAATGGAAACTAAGTCAACCTTGAGCCGGTGAATATTGAACTGCTGGCAGTTGGCAGAATTAGCCTGCAGTACTGCATTCTAACCACTGTGCCACCATGGTGTTTATCTTGTTGTGTTTTCTGTTTGGTCTATCTCATAAGATTAAAAGCTTACAAGCTTATCAGCAATGACATACCCCTTGTGTTTCCTTACTTCTAAATGGAATACTGTATAAGGAATGAATTTCCCCATCTGTTATCACTGAAATACAGAACAAATCCAAATTTCATAAAGAATGACTTGTGCAAAATTATATAGGACTTATTCCAAGTCTATACATACATACTGAAGTTCACAAATCTTCAGGCAACCAAGAAACACTGATCTAGATTTAGCCTTAATTGGCTCTTAATTGGCTCTTCTGTCTTATCCCTGGGAAAAGTTTTAATTTATAGTGTGAGGTTTACCTGAAGAAAGTTTTGCAAGCAATATGTATTTTTAAAAAGTATTCTCAGAAATTATTTGATAATTATTGAAAATATTAGGATAATTTTCATTAATTACTGCTTGATGTTTACTGTAAAAACTTTGATACCCACAGTGTGATTTACTATTAAATATATATGTAAATAGAAATGCTTAGTATAGTCAAAAATTATAGGATAAAATTAATATAATTAAAAACAATTTCTCTTTCCTGATTTGTCCCAACCTTGATTTTGAACACAATCCTACAAGGCTGCAATACATATCTGTATGTTAGCTGATCCACAGAAACCTAATAATATGTCAAATT
This sequence comes from Crotalus tigris, assembly GCF_016545835.1. Taxonomy (NCBI): domain Eukaryota; kingdom Metazoa; phylum Chordata; class Lepidosauria; order Squamata; family Viperidae; genus Crotalus; species Crotalus tigris. Next base: position 124,222 of record NW_024097166.1, on the reverse strand, counting down.
TTGTAATGTACAAATGCATCAAAATTTATAAATAGGTATATAAGTGAGAAAAAAAGAACTTGAGATTAATTTATTTTTAACTGAATGTTATAGAAAACAAAACTGACTAATTTACTGAGCCAAAAGAATGTATGTACATTTTGTTAGATTACAACAGTATACATTTTTGGAATGTGTTTAGTTATGTTTTGAAAATGTACATAGGAAAGGTAGAACATTTTTAAGAAAATTGAATACTTGAGAGACAATGTAATCTGGTACAAATATGGTTTCAGCATACAGCTTTTTTTCTCCTACACTTTTGGATGATTAGATTGTGTGTATGCTATGTGTCACATAATAATCAGTAAAATATTTTTTCTCCATCAATTATCAAGTTGCTGCATCTTGGTTGCACAAATCTATCCAACCAGTAGATGGCAGCAAAAAGAAATTCAAACTCTAACTTTTTTGTTATTAGCTGATAGTTGATAGGTTAAAAACATATCAGTCATCATTTTCTAAAAACCAAAATAGTTTCCTCCATAATAAAACTTCCTTCAGTGCTATTTTACATTCTTAAAGGAGCCTTTGAGAACATCTGTGTAATGCCATTATTCTATTTTATTCAAAAGCCTATCAGAAATGGACTTTGATTATATAGAATAGCACCATATATACATATTTTTAAGTCTGGTCAGGTTGTAATATAAATAAAGGATTTTATTTGGTAACTGATTTTTTCATCAGGTCTTTAGTAATATATTTGTAATGTAGAAATTCTCCTCTCTTTTCTGATTTACTTGTTATATCCTACCTGACAGCCATATTAGGGTTGGAAAATGAAGAGGTAGATTGTTTATAATGGTGGAGATTCTATTTGGATCATCATTTTTTTAAAAAAAACTTTATGTTTCATTATGTTTAAAAAAAGAGAATTGATTTTCAGATGTTCTTCCTAGGTTAGCAACTTAGGACTGTTTCCTGCAAACATACTGAATTATTCCTTTCACTCATTTTTTTTTATTAAGGATCAATATTTGAAATAATGTTTAAAAATTACTTTCAGTTTGCTTACCAAGCATTTTTCTTCTCAAGAGAATGACAAACTAAGGATTAGAATAAAGATTTTGTAAAAAAAAGAAATCTCAGGCAGTACCATCCAATAGAAAATACATGTATTTAGACCTAATGCAGGTGACACTAAACTGGCAGGAATAGCCAACACTCCAGAAGACAAGCACAGGATTCAAAAAGATCTTGACAAACTTGAAAAATGGGCCCTATCCAACAAAATGAGTTTTAATGTGGAGAAAAGCAAAGTTTTACACTTAGACAAGGAAAATGAAAGATATGTACAGATTAGGTGAGACCTGGCTCAAAAACAATAACTGTGAGAGGGACCTCGGAGTCCTAGTGCATAATCACTTGACTATGAGCCAGCAATGTGAAGCAGCAGCCAAAAAAACTAATACAATCCTGGGTTGTATAAACGGAGGCATAGAATCAAGATCACACAAATTATTAGTATCGCTTTATAAAACCCTAGTGAGACTACACCTGGAATACTGCAACCAATTTTGGTCACCATATTACAAAAAAGATGTTGAGACTTTGGAAGAAATTCAGAGAAGAACAACTAAGATGATCCAAGACCTGGAGACTAAAACATATGAAGAACAGCTGCAGCATTTTGGTTTTGCTAGTCTAAAGAAAAAAAAAAAGAAATAGGGTGACATAATAGCAGTATTCTAGTATTTGAGAGGATGCCACAAAGAAGAAGGGGTCAAATTATTCTCCAAAGCACCAGAGGGCAGGACAAGAAACTGATCAAAGAGAGAAGCAACCTGGAATTAAGGAGAAAGTTCCTAACAGTGAGGACAATTAACCAGTGGAAAAACTTGCCTTCAGAAATCGTGGGTGCTCCATCCCTGGAAGTTTTAAAGAAGAGATTGGACAGTCACTGGTCTGAGATGGTATAGGTTCTCTTGCTTGAGTGGGGGGCTGGACGAAAAGACCTTCAAGGTCCCTTCCAGTTCTATTCTGTTCTGTTCACCTAGCAAAAATTTATGGCAGAGTAAGATGCGCCTGCCTTTTTATTGCATCTTGATATTATTGATATTATCATTCTTTTAATTTGTTACAGGGATTCTTCTACCTCAATTTTAAATATTGGGATAGTAGAAACTAGCTTTAAGAATCCATAGATTAATTTTATGATTAATTCCTGATCTTTCTAAGTATGACTTGGAAGGTGTCCTATCAGAAAACATTAATGTTGCCAATATTTCAGCTTATATTCTTCAAGTTTTCAGCTTTGATCTGGTAACTGGAAACAAGCATTAAATGTGAAAAGTAATTTCTTGCATTCTTCACATCATTATTTTACTAAGCTGAGTCATGTGTTGGTTGTACAACCAGAACTTATATGCAATGGCTAGTTACAGCTTAACACTCTATTGCTGAAGTATATCCTTCTCTTTTTCTATATACCGTATTTTCCGTCGTATAAGACGACTTTCTAAACCCTGAAAATCTTCTCAAAAGTCGGAGGTCGTTTTATACGCCAGAATATATGGGTAGCTGTTCTCTGAATTTAAAACCAATCTGCCCCCTAGTGGCCAACCCTATTTTTTTTACAGAAATAAGCACTAACAGGACAAAGCATACATTTTTCTACATTGCCCATCACTTTATTCTTTTTCAGGAAAAGCAATTAAATAGTAGAAAACAGTAAGCTATATAAATTAAGGACATTACATCTACAAAAAAAAGAAACATTTGATTTACTTCTTATACCTATAGCAGCAGTCATGAATATATGGAAAAACTTTTTGATTCAACAAATCACATTGATTAAGAAAGATACTGGTCAAAGGAAAAAGATCAAAATGAAAATTAACAAAATAGATTATGGGATCTACTAGAGACAATATTTAAAAAAGAAACATTTGTTTGACTATGAATATTGAATATTGAAAAATACTAGCTGAGTTCAGGAAGCATTAGGGAAGCAGTGGTGGGCAACACTCACTTTCTAGCAGCGAAGGAATGGAGCTCCTATTGTGCTCATCTATAAACAGAAATTCAATATTGTACTGTATTTTCTGGCATATAAGACAACTTTCTAAACTCTGAAAATCTTCTCAAAAGTTGGGGGTCGTCTTATACGCCCAGTCGCCTTATACGCTGGAATATACGGTACTGTATTTCTAATTCAGTTTCTAAAAAAAAAAGAACATTTATTTTTATCACACTGGTCTTCCAGAATCTTCCTTGAGAGGAAAATTCTTGACTGTTCTTAATTTGGAGGGGATCATGATGTAGCTTTCTATTATATCTAAACATGATAAAACTAAACAAAAGTGTGCCTTTTAATGTGGAATTTATTAATAATTAATTGGGAATTATTTTAATTACAATTATTTCATTGGTATATGAAATAAGATATGAGTTATGCTGTATGGTTCAGACCATATAATGATTGATAGTGGCTTTTGCTCTTTAGAGAAATGTTTAATTTCACAAAGCTTTACTATATTTGAAACAGCTAGTGAACTGAGAACTGCAGCAAGCCTTGCCATCTGGGAAAAATCAATTGATACACATGACTGGGGTTTCAAGTGAAATTAATGAGTCACATTGTCTGACATGCTTTTAAAGTAAGATGTAATCAATATATTTATTAATGGAGTTATTAATTTTCACAGAAATTGATTGATGCTGCTTGAGCTGCAGTTAATTTATTTGTTTTAGTAAGATACTGCTCTTCATTGAATGGAAAATGATTTCCATTTATCCATAAACTGAATAAAGTGAACATTAGTGATCTATAAGATTATTTCAGACTATATGTGCAGATGTTAGTCAATAGTTGGCTAATAGAGATTTTGTTATATTTTGTGATCTCTCAATCTTCTTGGTCATTATCACAGTTATTCCCCAGAATAATGTTGCTAATATGAAAAGCTTCTAACAAACATACATAGTTCTTTGTTTTGGCAAGTCACTAAAAAGAAAAAGAAAAGAACCTTTTGCTTTGATTCAAAGGTTTATTCACATGTATAGTTTTGGCAATATTGACTATGAAATGGAAAAGGAAATATTAAATAAGTGGTGCTCAAAGTACAGAGTTCACTTGGAGTAATAATTTTAGTAAAGCCAGTTTGGTGAGGTGGTGAAAGTGCTGGCCCAGAAAACAGGAGATTGAATAACAGAACAGAATAACAGGGTTAGAAGGGACCTTGGAGGCTGTCTGGTTCAACCCCCTGTTCAAGCAGGGCACCCTATATCAGGGGTATCAAATTGGCGGCCCCTGGGCCAGATGCGTCACACATAGACCACACCCACAGCAAAGGCATAAAACATCACGATACATCACAATACATCATGTGACATGATCAAGTTTGATACCCGTGCCATATACCATTTCAGACAACTGGCTGTCCAATCTCTTCTTAAAAACCTCTGGTGATGGAGCATCCACAACTTCTGAAGGCAAGCTGTTCCACTAGTTAATTATTCTTATTGTCAGGAAATTTCTCCTTATTCTAGGTTGCTTCTCTCCTTGATTTCTATCCATCCATTGCTTCTTGCCTTCTGGTGCTTTGGAAAATAGGTTGATCCCTTCTTATTTGTGGCAGCCCATCAAATATTGGAACACTGCTATCATGTCACCCCTTGTCTTTCTCTTCATTAGACTAGACATACCCAATTCCTGTAACCGTTCTTCATATGTTTTAAACTCCAGCCCCTTAATCATGTTTGTTGCTTTTCTCTGCACTCTTTCCAGAGTCTGTGAGTCACAGAGTTACAGAGACTGTGAGCATTAGTCGCATATTAGGCATGAAACCCTGGGGCAGTCACTCTCAGCCCAACCTATCTCATGGGGTTTTTTTTTGTTTGGAAAATAAGATGAGTATTATTTATGTATTATTATTTGATTATTTCTTAAATTTCTATGCTGTTCACCTCACTGAAACAGCAACTCTGAGCAGCTTACAATATAATAAAAGGCAAAGTGCTAGAAAAAATAGTATTATATATATATATATATATATATATATATATATATATATATATATATATATATTTGTTGTCTTATTTATAAAAATAATAAAGGCGGGATGTTTTTCTAAAAATGCAATATCAGCTTTAAAAGCAATGTGATATAGTTTTAAAGATGAATGCCTTTATGGACTATTTCCTGGATTCTAATTCTTACCTGGAAGGGAAGTAGGTCAATGAATTGAATATAAAAGTTAAACATGGTATGTTTTGGATTAAGCAAAGGGAAAGTCAATTGGGTTAAGGCTATGTTTTTTGTTTTATTTTAAGAGTGGAACTGAAGCACACCTAGTTTTCATAGGTTACTCTGGAGAAGGATAAGTTTAAATATTTTTTCAGTTCTCTGGAAGATTTTTCTGCAAATTTGCATAGCGATCATCAAGGTTATTTCACACACATAAACCCATTTCATGTATTTAATATTCTGAAGAACTGAAAGTAAGGGAACAATTGGCTCAGAACATAAATGCAAATGATACAAATCTTCAGGCTACTCAGGAGTAGCAATAATAGTTAAAAATATTGTAATATTTTCTATTACTGGATTCCCATAATGTAATCCACCATAGATCTTTTAAATAGTGAAAAGATCATGCATGGAGCCTATAGGATATCAAAACAGATGTGACCAATTAATGAAAGTTCAGATCATTTCTATGCAATAAATTATATAGTATAGTAAAGAAGGCTATATTTCCATAGTATTTGTTATACTATTCAAGTTCTTTGATGATAACCAATTTGAAAACTTGATGCTTGACACTAATTGTGTTTTAGAATCCTGTTGAAGCAGTAATATATGTCTTTATCTTCCTAAAATAAGCATTGTAGAATGAAATTTGAATCTAATAAGGTATTTTTTTATTTAGTATCACTTTTTCTGTTTTTGATTGAGTTATTGTAACCCATAGCAACAATTGGAACTTGATGCTGTCAACATGTTTTAGATTATATTTATTATTTTTGACCTTTTTGCTAAAGCTTAAGGGAGTAGTCTTTCAAAACTACTACTATTGCTGTGCAACACCAAGATGACTCCAGTGCTTGCTTGTCAGTGTAATTAAATGGCATGCCTGAGGGTGTTATTGGCAATCATCTGATACTTATAAGACTTTATAGCAGAGTAAGTTCGTGTTACTGTGGCCAAATCATTGCAAGGTTTCAGCTAGATTAAGCAGTTAAAGACATATTAATTCTAAATAATTTCTTACTTGATACAATATTTTGTTTCTTATGGTCATTTGTTTTAATAATACACTGCTTATTTGGCTGTTGCCATTTATTGTGTTCTGCTGCTATTATTTAAAATGAACAGAAAGGGTTTATTACCTTCCTGTGAAATTCAAACAGATTGAAGATAAAAGAACTAAAATGTTATAAAATACTATGGTAGATCAATTTAACTTTATTAAACTTTACTAAAAGTTATTTGGGGTATCACTGACTCTGATTCATTAGATACTGAGATGATAGGCTTCTTTTCATGGTATGAGTACTTCCCATTGTACATTATGGAAACTTTGTGGTGGGGAAGAATGAAAATAAATTAGCCAAAAATTCATAGTAAACAGCAAGGGAATGTACCACCCTGATTCATTATAGGTACACATATGAATGAATATTCCAAGCAAGCATGGTTGTTGTTTGCTCTTTTTAAGATCGTATAATAGAATATAAAATGTGATTTTGAATTATGAACATGTAATTATTTCATTATGTGGGATGGTAATATTAAGATAAGCAATAGCAACAGCATTTAGATGTATATATCACTTCATAGTGCTCTCTAAGCAGTTTACAGAATCAGCATATTGCCCCCAGCAATCTGGGTCCTCATTTTAGCAACCTCGGAAGGATGGAAGGCTGAGTCAACCTTGACCGGTGAGAACTGAACTGCCAAACTGCAGGCAGCCGCATTCTGACCACTGCACCACCATGGCTCTATAAAAGTAATTTGAAAGATCAAGGATATGTAAAATGTTCCATATTAAGTAGTCTTTGTCTTTGGAAAATTATGTAAGTTCTAATAAATGGAAATGCAAACGTCCTATTCTAATAACATACAAATTCTTTCTTGTCAGAAATACAAAATCAATTCTTCCAATTTATGATTTATATACAAAACATTACAACTCATGCACATAAAAAGAACATTTTTATCAGTAATAAAAAAATTGTGAGAAATTAGCTTTCTAATAATGCTTCCAGGTTGGGTATAGAGTACTGAACAAATTAAGGATTGTCCAGTACTGTGATTATCCAAATGTATGTGATTATTCAATAAAAATGTCAAAATCGAATACCATGTTTACAGCAACATTTCAAATTTAAAAATAATTAGTAATCTCATAAAAATGTATATTCTTCTTGCCTTTGGTTTGTTAGCTTAAACTGAATATGAAGGGTAAATTAATTATAATTGGTTGACTGTTCTGGTTCCACATTGTCAAAGTCTTCTTGAATACCCGTAAGAAAATAATTTATGGGAATATATGTTTTCTGAGGTTTTCGCGGGTGTTTGTAGGTCTTTGGTTGTTCGGGTTTTCTCCCGCGTAAAATTGGAAGTGTCTTGGCGACGTTTCGACGAAGTCCCATTCGTCATCTTCAGGCTGGTGTTTTCAGCTTCGTGCTTTGAAGCACGAAGCTGAAAACTTTGCTCCAAGCATGGTGTCTTCAGATTTGTACCAAAGCAAAACGGTGAGGGAAATGATGACTGAATTGGAGGCTATTCTTTGCTTTCTCTGTGAGAGGACCACCCCACGTTCTTACGTTCTTTATGATTGCAAGGCAGCCCAAAATCTTAACCCCCCCTGCAACTCAGACTAACCTGAGCACAACCAAACAGAACACTCCCCCAGCCAATCAGAGCACAGCCAAGCCCCCAGCCAATCAGAGCACAGCCAAGCCCCTAACCAATCAGAACACACCTCCACCCAATCAGAACACAGCCAAGCTCCCACCCAATCAGTTCATATCCCCACTGGCAGTTAAAAGGAAGAAACAGCTAAGACCACACATTGCTCCTCGAAGCAAGAAGCTAAAAACACCAGCCTGAAGATGACGAATGTGACTTCGTCGAAACGTTGCCAAGACACTTCCAATTTTACGCGGGAGAAAACCCGAACAACCAAAGACCTATATACAAATACCCGCGAAAACCTCAGAAAACATATATATATATTATATATATATATATATATATATATATATGTATGCTGGATGGAAGAAACAGCTAAGACCACACATTGCTGCTCAAAGCACGAAGCTGAAAACACCAGCCTGAAGATGACGAATGGGACTTCGTCGAAACATCGCCAAGACACTTCCAATTTTACGCGGGAGAAAACCCGAACAACCAAAGACCTACATACAAATACCCGCGAAAACCTCAGAAAACACACACATATATATATATATATATATATGTGTGTGTGTGTGTGTGTGTGTGTGTGTGTGTGTGTGTGTGTGTGTGTGTGAAGTCACCCTGAATCATTCCATTGTTGTTTGTAGGACTTTTCATTGAGCATAACCTATTTGACTGCTGCCATATGGGTTGAGAAATAGATGTTTTTCTATCTGCTAGTCTAGGGCTGAGAGAGAGTGACAGGCCTCAATTTTCTGCCTAAGGGATTAAAGGTTTAGTAAGTAAATCTGCTAACAGTTTTGAAGCAAAACTTTGTGTCTTAGGCAAGACTAGAACTCAGTAGTTTCTCTAATTCTAGCCTGGTGCCTTAACCTCTACACCAAACTGGCTCTACATCATCTATATGTACCTCTTAGAAATAGCCAGCATTAGAATCTAGAACCTCTGTGCTATAGCTAATATTAATGTGTGCTTTTGTATCCATGAAGGCACAACTTGTCTTAACTTGAATATAATAATTATTAATTATAACAAAACATCATGGATTTCACTAAGAACATCTGAGCATTGACAAAATTTTCATCTGTCAATTGCAAAAGGCCATACTGCTTGAATTTGCATATATGCGACTAACCTAAAAAATTACTTAATACATTCAGTAAATTCCACTAAAAATGGAACTTACTAAATGTACAGGAAACAAAAAGTGAACATTGTAATAAGGTAATAAAAACGTGATCAAATTGCTGGCAAGAAAATGCATTACATGGTTCATTTCTACAAAACCTGCATAGGAAAGTAGATAAAGATAAAATCAGGCAATGGAATGGAATATTTAAAAAAACATACAAACATACAACGGTTGATTTTGCTGTGCAAAGAAGAGTTATTTGAACTGACAGAACAATGATTTACTGGAACGTTTGTGAAAATTATCATGTGCCAATAATGAAAAAACTGTGGGAATATATAGCTGAAAAAATAGTAAAAAAATGAGCATGCTAAAATATTGCAGGATTTCTGAATACAGATAAATAAAATCTTGGTTCATAACACTTGAAATAACTCTTGTTGAAAAGAAGGAAGTATGGTTAATTTATGGGGCAATAACTGGATAGTAGAATAGAAGACAACGGATTGGAGAATATCACAGAATATCAAGATCTGAAAATCAAAACTGAAAGGTTATGGCATAAACCAATCATGGTGGTCCAATTGTTATCAGAACATTGGGTACCATACCCCCCCCAAATGATGGCACTTATAAAGCCTGCCCATTGCCAAAATTTCCATCTGTCATTTGCAAAAAGCCACACTGCTTGGATCTGTACATATACTATTAGAATATACTACTCCAATACATTATGATCTCTGGGTCTTTGGGAAGAACTCAGTTATGAAAACTAATAACACCTAAAGAACTTGCATCTATGCTTTACATTGTTCTGAACGGAAAATAATAATGCCAAAAGCAGTCTGAACATCTGGCTGACTTTGTGACCAACCGCAATAGCGTCTTAGATGATACCTTTAAGATCATCAAACAATAACCTACCTACCCCAAATCCTTGAGAAGTACTCAATATGAGGACAAAAATGCCATATCCAGTCTAAACATCTGTGGTGTTCCAGATGTTTAGGAATTTCACCCAAGGCACCTGTTAGACTTATTGGACCTATTCTTGCTTTCTTTTTCCACATCTTCTATTTGCAGGTCTTTGTATTTTGTTCTCTTCTAAACATCTGACTGACTGTGCAAGAAATAATAATAATAATAATAATCATTATCATCTACTCAAAAGTCATAGCTCATCCAGTATGGACTTATCTGGGCAGAGATGAGCATGCCACGGTAAGCCTAGGTGACAATACTCTGTAAACTCCAGTGGCTAGCAATGTGCTTCTGGATGCAATTGAAGATTACCATTACCATCTATAAAACTCTTCATGGCATAGGACCTGACTGAGAGACTTACTATTTCTGATTCTTTCTGTCTGTCCATAAGAACTAATGATGTTCAGAATTTTTTTGAAAACTTGGCTGTTCTCCTAGGCTTTGGGATAGGGAAATGGTTGAGTCACTTCTAAAGTAAAGTAAAATAAAGTCACTTCTTTTTCTCTTTTGTAAATTTTGTTCTTTATCTTATCATTTTCTTAAGTTTAGTTTGTATTAGATCAGTGGTTCACAACCTGTGGGTCGGGACCCCATTTGGGGTCGAACGACCATTTCACGGGAGTCGCCAAACAACGCAGTCCGCCATTTTTTTCCCCTTTTGCTTAGCTGTGCTACTCCCTTTTATTCTATTGGCTTTTGAAAGCCAATAGAATAGACTCTCTTGAATAGAGTCTAATTCTATTGGTTTTCAAAAGCCAATAGGAATTGTCCAGGCTGTCTCTGCCCTGCTGAGCCCGCCAAAAGTCCCATTCTGCAAACGGTGCTGCACCAGTTTAGTAGTCCTCGACTTACGACCGGTTGAGTAGTCCTCGACTTACAACCAGTTGGGGGGTTGCGGCATTAAAAAGGTTGAGAACCACTGTATTAGATTTTACTGTTGTAATTAAAATTCTTAATAAATTGTATTTGGAAATAAAAGTAAATGAGTCCTGCCTCCTAATTATATTTCAGAATCTTCAAAAGTGACAAGCATTCATTTATTTTTAAATGTACATCCATTTCCACTGGAATGTTAAAGAAATGCTCACAAGAAGTTCTTTTCAACAACAGCCCTTTGACAAATTTTGTGCAGGGAAATAATAATGATATGTTTCATTGCTGATTGGAAATATGATTCACTTATTTTTCTCTATTGCCACTTGGGCATCCAAATTGTATTTCATTGTTCCTTTTGATATTAACTTGAAGGAGTTCATAGACCCTACTTTGTATAAACTGTTGCATCCTTTGATGATTGTACTATGTTGATGTGATTTTGGCTGGTATCCTGGTTATATAGTTTGAAATGAATTTGCCCTTCAACATTTTTATCACAGAAGAAGTATGTCGTGTTAATACCTTTGTTATTGCTTTTAGATAAGTTTCTTTACATGGTGATTTTCCTTGCTTGGATTAATACCTTTTGCTGGCATGTTTCTAATTTTGTAGATTGCTCAGATGTCAGCCTGCTAAATCAAGTTCTGCCAAATATTGTTCATTTGCTAATTAGTAAGAAGCTAGCATATGTGATCTCCATTACTTTTAGTCATTACAGTAATTTTGCACTTTTGTTGGACCTGTCATTTCAAAGCCTCTCATTGACAACCCTAAATTTATTACATTAACATTGTGCCAACATTAAGTTAATGATGCAAGTAAACTGTGAGATTCATGATTCATAACTGACTACTGCCTCTTTACAAAAATCTAGTAAAAAATAAAATTTAAGCAATTTTTTTGACAAGACATATCTAAGTATTGAATTTTGTACTAGCAATGCATATGTTGGCTAGTTGAGTATGTACCATCCTTAACAGAAAGAACGATGTCAAGATGTCTAAATTTTAATTAAAATTATATCAGTATTGCCAAAGCTAGGTAGAGTTGACCATGAAGTCTTGTCAGACTACTCTTTATCTTACCTTAATCTAAATCAGTGGTTCTCAACCTTTTTAATGCCATGACCCCAACCGGTCATAAGTCGAGGACTACCCAACTGGTTGTAAGTCGAGGACTACCCAACTGGTTGTAAGTTGAGGACTACCCAACCGGTCATAAGTTGAGGACTTTCCCTGCCCAGGAGCCCCACGCATGCGTGGTGCCGCCTCCTGCGCCGGCTGAGGCGTAGCTGGCAAGGGGCAGCAATGGCGCAAGGCGACCACCAGCTAGGTCACCAGCTGGCCCAGCCCAAGGGAGGTAAGGCACCCACCGGGCCCCACGTGCTCCAGCAACCCTCCCTGCACCCGCCGGCCTCCCACCTCCCACCCCTGGCCCTCTTTTACTTACATTTTTAGTAGTTGCTCAGCAGGGAGGGGTGGAAGCTTCCAGACAGCTCGCCTTTGCTGCAGGCAACTTGCAGCACCGTTTGCAGACTGGGGCTTTTGGCGGGCTCAGCAGGGCAGAGACAGCCTGGACAATTCCTATTGGCTTTTGAAAGCCAATAGAATTAGACTCTATTCAAGAGAGTCTATTCTATTGGCTTTCAAAAGCCAATAGAATAAAAGAGAATAGCGCAGCTAAGGAAAAGGGGGGAAAATGGCGGACTGCGTTGTTTGGCAACCCCCGTGAAATGGTCGTTCGACCCCAAATGGGGTCACGACCCACAGGTTGAGAACCACTGATCTAAATAATCATTAATAGTTTGGGCCATTTTTTTCATTAGTTTCAAATACACTGAATAGGCTCCAAACAATTGAACAATTACACTAACGCTGTACTTTGAATGTTCCACTGACAATTATAAGGTTTTTTGGAGATGGGCAGCCATATAAATATGAAAAATAAATACAAATAAAATAAATAAAACATAGCATTATTAAATACCACAGAGATTTCTGGTGAAAACAGATTATTTAGCATGGAAATAGAATTTATAATGCTTACTAATTATCTGTGGTAGAACCAGAATAATATCACCCTTTTATTTCTGTCTTTCAGTAATAAAGTATAGAATAAAGTTGATTTGCCACTATACAACATTGGTGATATTAAATTCTTTTTGTATTTCTTTATAAGAACATATGAACTTATTTTAAAATCAAGTTTGCCTTATTTCTCTCCATCTCCCATTCCCCCCTTCTCCTTTATTGCTTAAAGTGGGTATGGATGATAGATGAATTCATGTACTACATGAATCTCAATATCTAAATGCCAAATAAAAGCCAAATTGTAGGTTGACAACATATTTTTCCTAGTTCTGTCCTCTACTTGTAACCAGCCTTTTTAACCCAAATTTATATACTATTATTAACTACTGCTATCTGTAATTGTGTTGTGTAGACAAAAGTGGACTGATTCAGAATTAAATATATTAAGAGAAAATCTATTGCAATCAATGGAATTTAAGTTATTCATGGATTCAACTGAATGCAGAAACATGGAGTTACAAATTGTCTGTTTATGTGTCACATTTATTAGGTAGGAAAGAATAGCAGGTGATGTGAACAAGAAAACTGTGTCAATTGAACCGGACAAATTAACTTTAAGAGTAAAAGATTTATTTGCAAACAGAGCTTCTCAAGTAGAATTAATTTGTCATTGCCTTCAGTTTTCTTGTTAAAGGAAGACTATAAAGCAAAATGATCTTCAGGATACTGAAATCTTGACAGTGCTCATTTATGATATTCATGAATACATGTTGTTTAAAAAATATGTGTGCAAATCAGAGAAAAATAGAGAAAAAATATAAGTGATGTAACCATTTCTAAAAGGCAATTCAACTAGATTAGAACTGTTCACACGTGGCATTTTTCTCCTTGCCTGATTTTTTTAAAAAAATCAAACTTTATTTTAAAAAAACATATACAAACAGAAACAAACAAAGATAAAGAAAACAATCAGGTACATAAAGAAGGGCTTATAAATGTGATAATATTTTTTTTCATTGAACAATTGCAATTAAAGATAAAAATAATATATTCTATGTCATTTAAAAAACAGAAAATAAACTATGCAAAATTCAGATATCAGGAATAAACTGCTGTGATCAACCATGCTGAAATAGAATTCTGATACATTCTTTGAAAAAGAAATGAAAAAATAAACCTTGTAAAAGAATAAATAAAAAGAATAAAACAGTAAAACATTATTGAGAAACTACTTGCTTGCAGATTATACTTTTCCCATCCATTGTTCCATATTTGGCAGATGTGACTTCACATTGTTCTGAACAGATAATAATTTTAGTAAATAATAATATTTAGAATACAACAGACAAGCACTGCCACATATTTAACAATTGTCACTAATAAATATTTAAAAGAATCTGGATAGTGGATGTAGTAGTACTAGAAGACAAAAGAAGAGAAGATAAAGAACTGGAGAAGATAACAAAATACAAAGACCTGAAAATAAAATGACTGTGGGGCAAAAGAAAACAAAGGTATAACCAATTGTAACAGATGCCTTAGGTGAAATCTCAAAACATCTGGAGACCACTTGAATACCGTCAGCATTGAGAAAAAACCCATCAGACTTCAGAACTTTTTCCACCTTTAATGTAGCATATAAGCTGTATAATTCAGTTGAAAAAACAAACTGAAATCTTTTAGAGGGAAAAATAACAATAAAAATACTCTTTTTGATAGTGAATATAATACCAAATGCACTTCAAGGATATTTCAGTGGCTCTTGAAACAGAGATGAGCCCCGCCTCCTATAGTCAGTTAAGACTAGAGGAATAAAACTCACAGGGACACCTTTCTTTCTTCATGGGTAGCCCATATAGAGTGCATTGCAGTAATCCCACAGGGAGATAACCGGGGCATGAGTGACTATATGCAGGTCCTCATGATCCAGGAAAGGGCAAAACTGGCACTCAACACTTCAAAGGCTTTCCTAGCCACAACTGTCACCTGCTGTTTGAGCAGGAGTTGTGAGTGTAGGAGTGAAGGAAAACCTACACAAAGACCTGCAAATAAAATGACTGTGGGGCAAAAGAAAACAAAGGTAGTACCAATAATAGATGCCTTGGGTGAAATCTCAAAACATCTGGACACCACTTGAATACTGTCAGCATTGAGAAAAAAACCATCAGACTTCAGATTTTTTTTTCCACCTGTAATGTAGCATATAAGCTACATTGTGCATTGTGGGTCTATCTAGTTAGTGTAACCTCATTGATAACTAAGAATCGAAGGCCCCCGGATCATGAGGCCTCTTGACTGCACAGCCACAATCTTATGTGGGTTCAGCTGAAGCCTGCTGTCTCTCATCCAAATCCCTAAAATCTCCAAGCACTACTAGAGGACAGTTACAGCAACACTTGGTTCATCATGGATAGAGATGTAAAGTTGAATATCATCAGCATATTGATGAGACTTCATCCCATAATGTTGGAAGACCTCACCCAGCAGTTTCATGTAGATACTAAAAAAGAGCAGAGAGAGCACCCACCCTTTATGGCATACCACAAAGGAGCAGCCATGGACTGGACTATTGTTCTGATTAGCAGAACAATGAATAAATGGAAGGAGGAGCTAGCCAGGGTAAGAAAAGAGATGGTTAGGGAACACCTGGGTATCATGAAGTCTTTACGTCTCCAGGACCAACCTTGAAGGAACTTGTAGATGTCATCAAAGAGCCTCTTTCATGCAAATAGACATAGAACCAGAGAAATGGAGAAGAGCAAATGTTCAACAATTATTGTTCTTATCATCAACAAGGATTGATTTGATATAGACAAATTCTGAAACCAATTATTAAGAAATCACTTTGTCAGCACTCAGAAAATAATAAAAAAGATGTTGATCTAGAAGTTTGGGATAGATTGTATGGAAATAGGCAATTTTGCAAGCACTGTTTCAAACTACATATATTTCTAGATTATATAAGTCCTTTCCTAACACCTTAACTCAGTGGTTCTCAACCTTTCTAATGCCGCGACCCCATAATACAGTTCCCCATGTTGTGGTGACCCCCAACCACTTATACATCACCGGGTGCCAGGGGTGTGGCCAAAAAAAGGGGAAAAAAATGGCGGACAGCCTTGTTTGGCGACCCCCGTGAAATGGTCATTCGACCCCAAATGGGGTCCCGACCCACAGGTTGAGAACCACTGCCTTAACTGATCTTGAAGACAACTGGCAGTGAAGCCATTTCAACCAGGGGCCTATTTGGGAACTTCAAGAAGTGTCACTCACATCTGTAATCTCACATTCTGGGCTAACTGTAATTATTTTTGGACTATTTACAAGGTCTGCACCACAAAGAATTTTATAATAATCCAACATTGATGTTAACATTTTCACCAAAGCTTGCACTTTTTCTCCTCTAAGTCCCTTATATCAGGGACTTATATACCTAACCTCAGCTTCATGTTGCTTCTTCCCTCTCATTTTCTTACACAGTTAGGATGAGCAATTCTAATAGTGCTTATATTTTTATCACCATATAATAGCACTCTTATTGAAATCTAGTTAAATGTATAATCTAGTAAATTCACTAAAAAAAATTCTTAAAAAAAACATCCTTTCCAATGCAACCTTAATATAGCTTCCTTGGTTACATATATATATATAAACTTGAACAGTTAACAAAGATGAAATGTTTTCACTTTTACCACTATGAACACGTTATAGATTTATTTCTGAAATCAGAAATTAATTTCATGATTTTCATTATTGAGGTTGGCTTAATTAAAAATGTACTTATTTTATTGTCCTTTTCTAAATTAATTTATTATTTTAGAGTTTTTTACACCATTACATTTTATTGGTTTGTATTGTACATGTGGAGTTTTAATTTTTATGTTTTCCATTCCATTAATTTCAAATTTAATATTAAAATATAATGATGATTCAATTTAAGCATTAGAAGCCTGAAAAGCCTGGGAAAAGCTATGATCTAAGAAAAGAAAGAAAAATATGTTCTTTTGAGACAGTTAAACACATTTAGTCTTATTTCTATATAACATATTTTTACTCTATTTAAGAATCTTGCCAAACACTAGCATTAACCTGCACATGTCTGCTATTATTTTCTGTCATAAAGAAATCCTAGGATTTAATTCACTTCAGATATTTGCCAGATTTCTTGACTGTACCATCATGAATGCATGAATGAATACATCACTCTACTGCATATATGCATACTGTATAAGTATAAGCACTGTATAAGTGCTTTTTTATCTATCTGTATACAAATGAGAAAACAAGTATAGTATAGTATCTCAGATACTAACTAGGAGAAGACTCTAATTCTTCAAAATTCTTCAAAATATATTGAAACAATTAAAATTTTCTGGCATTAATGGTACAATATTTAGGATATTGTTGATCTTCCTCAATTTAATGCAATTATTAACCTGCTCTGTAATTAATGAGTTGTTGCACTCATTACACTGCACAGTGATAATGAGGTTTTCAATAAAATGAGACAAATTCTGAAAATACTTCTAAAGTAAATCCGCGCCCCCCCCCCATAAAACTCTTTTTATTTTAAAAACTGCCAAGTTTTAATTTCTGAGAATGTTGTATTGCTAGAAACTTGGCTATCTGGTCCATATAAAAACAAAACTGAAAATCCATGATTTGCATTGATGGATTGTACATCTACAAGGTAACTTCATTATCGTAAACTACACTGAGACTTATTTTCATAAATTCAGTCCATTATGCAATTGTTACTTTCCTAGAAGCACCACAGACAAATATAAGAAGTCAGCAGTTTTAAAATGAAGATGTTACTAGAAAAAAATGGCAAAATATTACCTTGTTTAAAGTTGCCCTCATGTTCCAAAATTTCTGTGATAGCTAGAAGAAATCTTATGTAATGATCTGCCATTCTTAAATCTCCTCCATTGCCTATCTACTGTTTGGGTGACTGACTTATGAAAATCTCTAAAAATTCAGGTATCATGTATTCATTAGTATCACCAATCCTGCTCTGCTTAAAAATTGGTATACTAAGATTATCAATATATTTATTTATGTGTTTATTCATTCATTCAATGTGTGGACCACTCAACTCCTGAAAAAAGCAATTCTCCAATATTAATATTTGACACAATCCTAATCATTCATTTATAGTCCAAACACCATATTAAAAAATATTTATTCAAACTTTGAATAAAAGAAAGCAAGAAAACAAGATACAGAATAATTGGTAAAACACATAGAGGTACCTTTATCAGAGCTCAAATGTAAATTATTGGTTGACCATTCCAAAATTAGATCCATAAACTCACAGTAATTTCTATTAAACAAAATTTGGCAACACTCCTGCTTATTTCTGTAGGCAGATTTCCTGGCAGAAAATAAGCAGATTTTCCTTATCTGTTTGGTCCAGATGATTAACAAGAGTATTGTTAAATAGAGGTTAGATTAGATATGAGACAACTTAACAAAACATGAAAAACTGATTCATTTAAATTTTATGAGCAGGGGCAGGCTTTGTAAAGGCATATAATTATACTTCCATATTGAACTATAAATGGCAAAATGATAAATTTAGCCTTTGGAAATGTTCTAAGTGGAGCAAAATATTGAGAAAAATAATTGGTTTGGCTAAAAGGATTTCTGTAGAGACCAAACAGAGCGGCGCCAGCCTTGTGTGCATGCGCAAGACACAAAAACGCTCTGTTCCTATTGGTTAACACTGTCCGGGTTTCTGGCCATATAAAAAGATCTGCGTGCCTTTTGCTTGGTTGTAGAAGGAGAATAAAGTGTTTGTTCAGCATCGCCATGTGTCTTCATCATTTGCATGCAAACGAAGGACTTAACAGAAATAATTTCTGGCTATATCCAGCCATCAATTTCTATGTATTAGTTTATGTACTTTAGAAGAATATGACTGTCTGAAAATCTGAATCCCTGTCTCGGAATCAATTTTATATAATTTACTTATTCTCAAAAGATAACACATTTAGGACATTACATTGATAATTACAGCACATATTTTTAAGGCTATAAATGACTAGAAGGTAACAACTAAATATTTGTTGTTTCAAATGGTTATTTTTTATATTCCAGTTATAACTAATCCTAATAACTCTGGCATTAATAAAACCCTATTTTTCTTTCCTACAATATGCTGCTAGCACTTGCAACTTTCTCCTTAGGTCTGTCTGAGTAAAGGATAGCATATTTGTCTCATCGGCATATAAAAGTATAGATGTAGACAGGTTTACTAGCATTTGAAGATGGAACTTTTTTTTAGATAATTTATTTACTGAGATTATGATGAAAGTTAAAGAAAAAGCAAATATACTTTCTGTCTGACTTTTTAATGAGTACTTCAGATATTCTGAAGAAGGCACATTGAACCTGCATAGTTGTATTTTCATATGACATAATGTTATCAGAATAATTGGCAATCTGAACTAGATGATAGTATTTTGCTTATATCCTTTTCCTTCAGATCACTTATCTGAAGGATATGCACTTATCTGAAGGATATGCACTTATCTGAAGGATATGCACTTATCAAATATTGACAGCTCTAAACTGTGCACTGATAGCCCAGATTTAAAGCTGACTTAACTTTAGCCAACACATTACTTTGGATCAATAAGTTAACAAAATTTCCATACATAAACTGGGAAAAAAATTTGAAGCATGGATGATAAATTGCAAATCAGTAATCAGGTGACTAAAATCTTCATTCTTAGCTGCCTGCAGTGGAGACTCTTGACATAGAAAAAATAAGAGTAATTAAAATAACTATATGTGGTAAAATATATGAATAATCATGTGAATAGCTCTTTTCAGAAAATGGTAAGTATGGAAGTATGAAAGGATAGTGCCCTGAGTATTTATGCACAATGAGTATATACATATATGTACACTGTGTCCCCAATGTTATCTATAGTAGAGGATTCTGCTTTTTTACCAAGTATAAAAAAAATTAAATATTCAGTATTTTTGATTTACAATTTTATTTTGTATATTAGTCATGACAAGTCAATTGATAACATTTCTTAGTTAATTGTATTCAGAAAAGTATTGTCTTTTAAACATTATAATGTTATAAATACCAAACTCTTTCAAACAATGGGTTATAAACTGCTTGCACGATGATCATGTAATTTTTCTGGATCTTTTCATTTCTTTTTTGTTATTTCTTACAGGTGAAATCTGTGCTTTTAAAATCCATGGACAAGAAATGCCCTTTGAAGCTGTAGTCCTAAACAAGACATCTGGAGAAGGTCAGCTTCAAGCAAGAAGTCCAATTGACTGTGAATTGCAGAAGGAGTACACATTTATCATTCAGGCATATGACTGTGGGACAGGGCCTAGTGGAACAAACTGGAAAAAATCTCACAAGTGAGTGACAACGAGGAGTGTGGGCTTTGGGATGTACACTTACAATTCATAGATCCTTTTAACATTCATAATGTTGCTAAAGAAGAAATTAAAACAAAATTCTTTTTCATAGGACTGTATGTGAATCTTTTTTCTTGTACTCTGACTAAGTAAAACTGGCTTCTTTAATAGTACATTTAGCTAGAATAGCAATTATTTTAAACAGACTCATGTCTGCAGATGTAATAGCTATATGCTTTCTTTTACCTATTAGCAAATGATCAGTTGCTTTTTGAAATTTAAAAAAGTTATTACTTAGTTTATATGTGCCAGATTATTTTGATTTCCCTTCATTTTTTGTGTGTAATTTGTAATATATACATCATAATGTAAACTGAATTTCTAATCATGTTGTTGTTAATTGCGAAGTCGTGTCCGACCCGTCGCGACTCCATGGACAATGTTCCTCCAGGTCTTCCTGTCCTCTACCATCTTCTGGAGTCCATTTAAATTCACACCTACTGCTTCAGTGACTCCATCCAGCCATCTCATTCTCTGTCGTCCCCTTCTTCTATTGCCCTCAATCTTTCCCACATTAGGCTCTTCTCCAGTGAATCCTTCCTTCTCATTAGGTGGCCAAAGTACTTGAGTTTCAACTTCAGGATCTGGCCTTCTAAAGAGCAGTCGGGGTTGATCTCTTCTAGGACTGACCGGTTTGAACGCCTTGCAGTCCAAGGGACTCGCAGGAGTCTTCTCCAGCACCATAGTTCAAAGGCCTCAATTCTTTTGCGCTCAGCCTTTCTTATGGTCCAACTTTCACAGCCATACATTGCAACTGGGAAAACCATGGCCTGGACTATACGCACTTTTGTTGGCAGGGTGATGTCTCTGCTTTTTAGTATGCTGTCTAGATTTGCCATAGCTTTCCTCCCCAGGAGCAAGCGTCTTTTAATTTCTTGGCTGCAGTCCCCATCTGAGGTGATCTTGGAGCCCAGAAAAATAAAATCTGTCACTACCTCCATTTCTTCCCCATCTATTTGCCAGGAATTGAGAGGGCCGGATGCCATGATTTTGGTTTTCTTAATGTTGAGTTTCAAGCCAACTTTTGCACTCTCCTTCTTCACCCGCATCAAGAGGCTCTTTAGTTCCTCTTCACTTTCTGCCATTAGAGTGGTATCATCTGCATATCTTAGGTTGTTGATATTTCTCCCGGCAATCTTAATTCCAACTTTTGATTCATCTAGCCCTGCCTTTCTCATGATGTGCTCTGCATATAAGTTAAATAGGCAGGGCGACAGTATACAGCCTTGCCGGACTCCTTTTCCAATTTTGAACCAATCAGTGGTTCCGTGTTCGGTTCTCACTGTTGCTTCTTGACCCGCATATAGGTTTCTCAAGAGACAAATGAGATGGTCTGGTACTCCCATCTCTTTAAGAACTTGCCACAATTTGTTGTGATCCACACAATCAAAGGCTTTTGCATAGTCAATGAAGCAGAAGTAGATGTTTTTCTGGAACTCCCTAGCTTTCTCCATGATCCAGCGTATGTTGGCAATTTGATCTCTAGTTCCTCTGCCTCTTCGAAATCCTGCCTGTACTTCTGGTAGTTCTCGATCCACATACTGCTGGAGTCTAGCTTGTAGGATTTTAAGCATAACTTTACTAGCATGTGAAATGAGTGCAATGGTGCGATAGTTTGAACATTCTTTGGCATTGCCTTTCTTTGGAATTGGAATGTAAACTGACCTTTTCCAATCCTGTGGCCACTGTTGAGTTTTCCAAATTTGCTGGCAAATTGAGTGTAGCACTTTTACTGCATCGTCTTTTAAGATTTTGAATAGCTCAGCTGGAATACTGTCACCTCCACTAGCTTTGTTGTTGCTCAGATTTTCTAAGGCCCATTTCACTTCACATTCTAGGATGTCTGGTTCGAGGTCAGTGACCATCTCATTGTGGTTATCTGGGATGTTAAGCTCATTCTTGTATAGTTCTTCTGTGTAGTTTTGCCATCTCTTCTTAATCTCTTCTGCCTCTGTTAGGTCTCTGCCATTTTGGTCCTTTATCATGCCCATCTTTGCATGAAACGTTCCCTTCATATCTCCAATTTTCTTGAAGAGATCTCTGGTCCTCCCTATTCTGTTGTTTTCTTCTATTTCTTTGCACTGTTCATTTAAGAAGGTATTCTTATCTCTTCTAGCTATTCTCTGGAATTCTGTATTCAATTGGGTGTATCTTTCTCTTTCTCCTTTGCCTTTCGCTTCCCTTCTTTCCTCAGCTATTTGCAAAGCTTCCTCAGACAGCCATTTTGCTTTCTTGCATTTCTTTTTCTTTGGGATGGTTTTAGTTGCTACCTCTTGTACAATGTTGCGAACTTCCATCCATAGTTCTTCAGGCACTCTGTCTATCAGATCTAATTCCTTAAATCTATTTGTCACCTCTACTGTATATTCATCAGGAATATGATTTAGTTCATACCTGAGTGGCCTAGTGCTTTTCCCTACTTTTTTCAATTTAAGCCTAAATTTTGCAACGAGAAGCTCATGATCTGAGCCACAGTCAGCTCCTGGTCTTGTTTTTACTGACTGTATACAGCTTCTCCATCTTTGGCTGCAGAGCACATAGTCAATCTGATTTCTATGTTGACCGTCTGGTGATGTCCATGTGTAGAGCCGTCTCTTGGGTTGTTGGAAAAGAGTGTTTGTTATGACCATCGTATTCTCTTGACAAAATTCTATTAGCCTGTGCCCTGCTTCATTTTGTACTCCAAGGCCAAACTTGCCTGTTATTCCGGTTATCTTTTGGCTTCCTACCTTAGCATTCCAATCCCCCATGATGATAAGGACATCATTTTTTGGTGTTAATTCTATAAGGTGCTGTAGGGCTTCATAGAACCGGTCAATTTCATCCTCTTCAGCACCAGTGGTTGGGGCATAGATTTGGACTACTGTGATATTGAATGGTTTGCCTTGGATTCGAATTGAGATCATTCTGTCATTTTGGGGATTGTATCCCAGTATTGCTTTTCCTATTCTTTTATTGACTATGAAGGCTACTCCATTTCTTCTGAGGGATTCTTGCCCACAGTAGTATACCTGATGGTCATCTGAGTTAAATTCACCCATTCCTGTCCATTTTAGTTCGCTGATTCCTAAGATGTCGATGTTCAGTCTTGTCATCTCTTTTTTGACTACGTCTAGCTTGCCTTGATTCATGGATCTTACATTCCAGGTTCCTATGGAGAAAAAATCTTTACAGCATTGGACTTTCCTTTCACCACCAGATATATCCACAGCTGAGCATCCTTTCGGCTTTGGCCCAATCGCTTCATTCTTTCTGGCGCTAGTAGTACTAGCCCTCTGCTCTTCCCAGTAGCATATTGGACACCTTTCGACCTGAGGGGCTCATCTTCCAGCGTCATATCTTTTTTCCTTTTAGTACTGTCCATGGGGTTTTCATGGCAAAGATACTGGAGTGGTTTGCCATTTCCTTCTCCAGTGGATCACATTTTGTCAGAACTCTCTGCTCTAACCTGTCCGTCTTGGGTGGCCCTGCACGGCATAGCTTATAGCTTCATTGAGTTACGCAAGCCCCTTCGCCATGACAAGGCAGTAATCCATAAAGGGATCATAATGTAAACTGAATTTCTAATCATATTCTAAATAAAAAGGCAAGTGTTTCTTGATTTAACAATGGGAACTTTTAAAGTGTTGGTTATATTCAGTATACATGGCAATCTCGGAATAATATTGTAGGAATTGCAATATTTAACATCCATGTAAGGGAAATAAAATAATAGAGAATTGCAGTGAAAACTGAAGTTCATCCAAAAATTAGTTTAAATAAGTAGTTCATTAAAATACATATTTTAATTCTATTAACTATTGGCAGGTCTTCAAACAAGATATTTTCTACCCATTTTTCATATTGAGATTGTATTATTTTTATCAACAATTCTTTATAAAATTTAAACATAAAAAGGAACTATCCATGCTACAGTGGATTTAGAAAATAAGTAGAAATTGAGAATTATAGTCTTTTTTTTTTTTAGAGCTGTGGTCCATATCCAAGTAAAAGATGCTAATGAATTTGCACCTGCTTTTAAAGAAGCATCTTATAAAGCTACTGTGACAGAAGGAAAGATCTACGACAGTGTGTTACAGGTAGAAGCCATGGATGAAGACTGTTCTCCTCAATACAGCCAGATATGCAATTATGAAATTGTCACAACTGATGTTCCGTTTGCAATTGACAGGAATGGTGAGTTCTTGACATTTGACACATAATGCATTTTTTGGACTATATCTTGAGAGATATCTTTCTATAAAGCATTTATTTTTCTATCAATGTTAGTGGTATGATGGCTTCTAATTTTCCTATTTTATCTTGAAAAAAGAAATGGCTTCAGTTGATTAGCCATATTTGTCAACCAACTGCAATCCACTTAGGACAATCCTGCTTAGAATTAGTACAACATTCTTTAGACTCTGCTATTCATTCTAAGTATCTACTGCATGTTTGTTTAATATTCAGAACTATTTTCTTTTTTTAAAATCACCTAGAGGATTCAATAAGAATACCTTCTTAGAGAAAATTAACTTCTAAGCAAGCTTTTCAGGCACCAGACTCCATTTAATGAAATAGTAAGAACAATATTTTTTGCAAAAAATATAATAATATCTGAAAGATTTTCATAGAGTATCAGTATATTTATCCAAAATAGTTAAAAATTCTGATGTCTCATATTATTGATAAAATAATGCCAATATTTTATAGGATTTCAATCATTTTAGATGTTTTTATTGTAAAACCTTAAAGCTGAGATTGTGTAGAACCTCAGCTATGAGATATTTTGGCCTTCCATGTTACATATACTTCATTCCCAATGTTCCTGATCTTTATTAACTGAATTAATTTGTTTATTTTTTTTCAGTGAGTTCATGTTTGAAGAGGCAAATGTATAATTATTTTTTTAAAAAATCCAGATGTCTTTTTCCAAGGTTGCACATCAACCTTATTTTTTCATTAATATATGATTAGTTACATTCTGTGTTTAAATTATTATGCCTTGAGTAAACAAATTTATTAGTTTTGCTGTAACAAATTATTTCCAGGGTGCTGGAAATAATGAGGATTTTTATTTCTGAAATTCTATCAGTGGCTCAAAATTATAAATTGAAAATGTGTGCAAAGCCTTTGTTTTTTCTTAGAAGCCATTTTATGTTGCACTGCTTTAGAGGAAGCAATTTCCCATATGACACTGACCTCTACCTCTATCTGAACTGCTTTTTCACAGTGCATAGCTCAGAGTCAGAAGATAATGGGAAAAAGTTAGGACTGGTGAAATTCAGATGGCAGTTAGAAACTATGTATTCGATGACATTAAAATAATGTCACAGTAATACAGTTATGTAAAAACATCTTGATATCATACACAGGTATGTAACTTGCCCTTTACATGTGATATATAATGGAGGTGCTATTATTTGCCCCACTAGGTGCTCTACAGATGTTGATATTGGTCCTCACATTTCAATAGCTCGATTGAAGGACTGATATTTTATATATTCTATGAAACAAGACATTCAATATAATTTATATTATGTAATAAAAAATTATTAGCCTAGTTCTTTGTTGAAAGGGTTCTAAAACAAAGTCTCATATAGCATACAGTAACTTCTAGATCATTTAAGTTACTGTAGTTTTTCATTTTCAAGCTTGTTTTTTTGAGCAATGCAAATATTTTATTGCTCAGAATTAATTCTGGACAATATTTATATTTTTTCCATTTTCTGGAATATAAATGCTCAGATTAGGAATTTTATGAAGAAATTTTACAGAATAGTAGGCAAGCATCTCACCTCTTACCTTTAGAGACCGAGCATCAAGGTGAATTTAGCAACAGTGAATCAAATCTGTGGATTTAGTGTTCAGGTCAAATAGTTCCTAAAGAACAAACAAAAAAAAAAACTTCGTAGAGCTTGCACAATGTATAATTTTCAGACCTCTGAACATTGAGTTTGGATTCAGTGCAAGAAGCTCCTGGACTTCAGGAAACTCATCACAAATTTCCTTGAAACCAATATGACTGAACTGTTATGCAGCCAGATTGATATGTAGATTAAATCTTCTGAGATATGATAGCATCATTCTATTGCCAAATTGATAATTCTCTTAATGGTCTTGGAAAGGGTTGACAACATTTTGTGGATAAAGGAGATACTCCTGTTGAAGAGACCCAATGTCTGGATGATTAATCCACATAATTTCTTCTTAAGGGTACTTTTCTAAAGGGCAGATGGACTTTGGCTATGGACAATTTGATCTTTATAAAAGTGTTAAGGTTAGGGTGGTCATAATCCATATTGGATTCAATGACACTTTGAAACATATTGGGCAATTGTAAAAGTCAAAAATAAGTATATAGGTAGAGACTGTAATCTAGGAATATGTGCCATGTTAGTATTCTCTGAAATATTACTTGCCAATTAGTCAAGCATAGTTTATGAATGCCAGTGTGTAGATGAGACAGTATCAGGAGAGATGGATTTAAATTATTCAGCACTGGGGATGTGTAGCACAAGTCAAATCTGTCAAGACAAATGGACCTTGAACTGAACTTCTTGTACATATCATCTGAAGGTGGTGAAGCTGGTTTTTACATATCCTTGGAGTCAACCAATTGTTATATTTAGTTTATTCTCCAGTACAGGAGATGGATAATCCACGGATGGGTTTTCTCTGTCTGCCTGCTCTTGAGACCAAGTAGCCAAAGCTTGACACGCCCCCACTTCCTGTGGAGTCCATTCTTAACTTGGTCTCTGCTCGAAGAAGACTCGTTTTGGCGTGGCTCTCAGCTTATCAGGTTAGACAAGAAATCCATTGATTGATTATCCCTTGATAATTGGCTTCCCCTTCCAAAAAAAAAAAAAAAAAAAATTGCCACCTATAGGAATTTAACCACAAAATTTTCTGGGGATCAGTCCTGATCTCAAACCTAAAATTAAAAAGGGGATTGGTGGGGAGGGAAATTTCCCCACAGATATCAGCCAGCCCCAGGGCTCTGGGGGGTGAAAAGGGGGGGAAGAAGGCATCAGCAGAGACTACTTGCTGAACCTTTTCCCCAACCACTAAGTTTTCCTTGGGATCATCCCTGATCCTATATTAAAATTGAAAAAGGGGGTGTGGGGGGGAAACTCCCCACGGATCCCAGTCAGCCCCAGGGCTCTGGAGGTGGAAAAGGGGGGGGAAGGCATCAGCAGAGACCACTTGCTGAGCTTTTCTCCCCAACCTTCCAAGGGATTTTTTCCTCAAATTGGGGGAAAAAATAACAATCTCCAGGTCCGGATTCAAACTTGAATTCGGATCATCGGAGATTCCCTAGCAGCCCAGGGCAACCGCGGGCGCCATTTTAGTTGCCGTTTTCAAACAACAAAGGCAATCCCTGACTGGGATTCCCTTAAAACGTCACAGCGCGCCAAATTTAAATCCCCGGGCACAAGCAGCTTCTGGGAGGCTGCGGAGCTTATTTTCAGAGGGAAACGAAGCACAGGAAGGGAGTAAGCCCCAACCAAGAAACGGAGGCTAGAGAACCCTCCTGGGATCCGCAAAGCCCTTTTTCAGGGAGAAACAAGCTGTGGCTGCCATCTCTTGCCAGAGAAAGGCAAACCGAGCTTAAGGAAGCTCTACATCATATCTGGAATCACTGATAGAGGCGGAATAGGAGCACACAACCAGCGCTCCACCCCCGATACACACATATAATAATAGGACAAAATATAATAATAATAAAAATAGATACATAAATTTTAAAAATAATAATAATAATAATTAAAAAAAATTTTTTTTTAAAGCTAAAAATTAAGCGACTGCAGGGCCAACAGGCCTAAAGACAGAACACACAATATTATCATCATCACCATTATTGTTGTTGTTGTGATTATTATTATTATTTTATTATTGTTGTTGTTCCTATTATTAGTATAATAGTAATAGTATTAATAAGAATAAATTCCGCTCTAGGTGACCGCCATTTGATACCTGCTGTGTATTAAGTCAGGCCTACAGACCCTTTTGAGGTCGCCACTGATATTTTTTGCCTCCCTTTTCCTTTTTCTACTGGTGCACGTTGCCTGGTCACCTAAGGCCTCCGGGCGGAACCCAAAGAGTGGTTCCAAACGTGCCTTCGGTACCTCCCTCAGCTACCGTGACCTTAGCCCAGAGAGAATATTTTTGTTGTGGTCGGGTGATCAGGGGAACAGTCCTGGTACTTGTTCCAATTTCGCTCCCGCCAATACTTGCCTGCCTGAGCGTCTTCTCAGTTTTTCTGGGACTGCTCAAGCGGAATGGAGGGACCCTCGTTGCCTCAATCCATGAGCACGACCCCTCCATCTCCCAATTACGGCTGCAACACACCTTCTGACCAGAAGGCGGCAGGCAAGTGCAAAGCGAAGACAAAACACTCGCTCAAGAGGCCCTCCAAGTTGGCGGAAAAGCAAGCCAGCCGTAGGCACCAGGCCCTGGAGAAGGAGTTCTCCAGAGCGCAGAGGCAGGCCCAATTGGAATTGGTTCAAATAGCGGCCACCGAGATGGAATTACCATTGGGTCCATCCACATCAACCCAGAGCGCGTGGTCCATTCCAGGAACACCGCAACCACTGGATCCGCCATCTACATCAGCCCAACAAACAACCACGGCGGCAGGCACAACCACTGAGTCCAACTCTCCACCTGCGGTCACCACACCCAAAGGTAATGACATAGGGGACATCTGGGCAGATGGACGGCTAGAGGCCCTATTAACCAAAGTGGTGGACCGAGCCCTAGCACAGCGCTCCACCCACCACGACCAGGGGCCCTCCATCTCAGCCATGCCACACTCGGAACTCGCCTCAGAGTCCTCAGGCATTCAGGAACCCATCTCCCCGGCCCAGTCCTCCATGAGTGGTTATTCTTCACCACAAGAGGAGGATCAACCTGGGATCTCTATGTCAGAGGATGAGGAACTTCCCCCTGAGCCCCCCTCAGGGGGATTATTTAATCCCAACCGCTTCCTCACGATACTACGCAAGGCCACAGTCATTGCGGACATGGGGACGGATCAGTTTTCTCAGCCGCAAGTGACACCGGCCACCACATCCAGACCCGTATTCGTAGAAAAGGTGACAACGCAACACCATATACCTTGCCCCACCATTTTCCTGAAAGGGATCAAGAAGCCATGGGACTCTCCCGCTTCCTTCCCATCAGTGAGTGGTACGGACAAAAAATTATACAGCACTGCCACAGACCTCAATGAGGCCTTAGAAATTCCTAAAGTAGATGAAGCCTGGACCCCCTTGGTCTCCCAGACAGCCATGGCTGGGGACCTAGTGGAGGCCCTTAAGGCAGATGACAAAAAGTGGGAACAAGCCTTTCGCAAAACCCACCAGACAGCGGCATGGGCCATCAAAGCAGCCACCTCGGCCTCCTTTTTTGTCCGGGCCACCCTCATCTGGTTGCAACAACTACAAACCATAGTTCCTATGGAGGACATACGAACACACCAGGACCTGGCTAAGATGGTAGCAGCCACGGAATACGCTGCAGACGCAACGTTCCAATCGGCCATTTTTTCATCCAGATCCATAGCATCCAACATAATTGCCAGGAGAATGCTATGGCTAAAACACTGGCAAGCTGACACCAAGGCTAAGTGGCGGCTAGCGACCGCCCCTTACTCAAGCAACGGTCTGTTTGGGGAGGCCTTGGACCCCTATCTTGTAGAGAACAAAGACAAGCGGAAGGTCATGGCACACTTGAACAAAAGGTCAGACAAACGTACCACACCTTACTTTCGTAGGCAGTCCTTTCGCCAACCGACAACCACGCCTATCAGTCAGGCACCCAAGCCATTCACTCCCAGGCAGAACAAACCGTACGGCCGCCCCTACGACAGACCGGGGTTCCAGCCCAGACAACAAAACCAGTCGAGACGACCCTTTCGTGGAACGGGTCGTCCGTACCGGAAGACAAAATGACTCCTACATAGACCTACCCATTGGAGGAAGACTAGCTCACTTCTTCCACCAGTGGGAGCAGACCTCCACGGACAACTGGGTACTACAAACCATCCAGTCCGGGCTGTCCCTGGAGTTCCTGGTCACACCCCCAGACCGACTCATCAACTGCTCGGTCTCCAGGAACCCCACCAAACGCAAACTCATGCAGGAGGCCATCCAACACCTGTTGGACATTCAAGCCATAGAACCGGTCCCAGCGGAATACAGAGGCAGAGGATTTTACTCCATCCTCTTCGTGGTTCCAAAGACCTCAGGAGGATGGAGGGCAATCCTGGACCTAAAAAACCTCAACCGCTACATCACATACAAAAAATTCAAGATGCAATCCCTTCAGTCCATCCTGGGAAGCATCAGAGAAGGAGACTTCCTGGCATCGATAGACCTCACGGAAGCCTACCTTCACATCCCCATCCACCCAAACCACCGCTGGTTCCTACGTTTCTGTTACGGGGGAAAACACTTCCAATACAGAGCTCTCCCCTTCGGTCTATCTTCGGCACCCAGGGTATTTACCAAGATACTAGCAGCGGTAGCCGCCAAACTGAGAAAAATCCCAATACGCGTCCAATGTTACCTAGACGACATACTAATCCAAGCAACATCCCTACAGACAGCTCAGGCGGACGTAAGGACCGTCATTCGCGTCCTCCAATTACACGGATTCTCAGTAAACTTTCAGAAGAGCCAGACAGTTCCCTCGTCCAGGCTGCTGCATCTGGGGGCCATGATAGACACAACCAACTGTATGGTCTATCTCTCCCAAGACCGGGTGGCCGGCATCAGGGAACTGGCTCGCTGGGTTCACAGGCAACGTTCAGTTCCGATACTAACACTTTCCCAATTATTGGGCAAGATGGTATCAGCCATAGCCATTGTACCCTGGGCCAGGCTCCACCTACGGGAACTACAGTGGTTTCTGCTCCCTTACCAATGGCAGAACACCAGCGCATCCAACCACCTAGTCAGGGTCACGGCACAAATCCGCAGGGCGCTACGCTGGTGGTGCTCTCGGGCCGTGACCAAGGGGTCACCCTTCAAGGAACCAGTCAGAGTTACCATCACTACAGACGCCAGTCTGTATGGTTGGGGAGCCCATCTGGACTCCCAGTTTGTACAGGGACGTTGGTCCGCCACGGATCTGAGAAACAACATCAACTGGCTAGAACTCAGGGCTATCCACCTAGCCTTGCAACAATTCAAAGACAGAATCAGAGGCCACCACGTTCTAGTCCTAACAGACAACGTAGCAGCCAAGGCGCACATCAATCGGCAGGGGGGGACCAGATCAAAAACCCTGATGACAGAGTCACGACTCCTATTCAGCTGGGTAGAGCCCAATCTGAAGTCACTAAAAGCGGAACACATATCGGGGGTCAACAACCAGCAAGCGGACTTCCTAAGCCGCACCACAGTGGACCCTTCGGAGTGGGGGCTACACCCGAACTTGTTCCTAGACATCTCCCGCAAGTTCGGGTACCCGATCCTCGATCTGTTCGCATCATCAGACAATGCCCAGCTCCCCAGATTTTACTCTCGTTACTTCAACCCGCGAGCAGAGGGGACGGACGCTCTGAGAACTCAGTGGCCTCAGGGTCTGCTTTATGCCTTTCCCCCACTACCACTCATACCGGCGGTCATCCGAAAGCTGATTCAGGAGCGGGCAGAAGTGATCCTAGTAGCACCATATTGGCCACAGAGACCGTGGTTCGCCGACCTGATGAACCTGTCTCAGTCGCCCCCATGGAACATTCCCCCTCATCAAGTGTCCCTACACCAGGGAACCATCAGTCACCCGGAACCCCAATGGTTACAACTGACCGCCTGGCACTTGAGCGCCAGATAATGGCACAGGAACTATTCTCTCCCGGGGCCATTACCATAATTCAAGCTTCACGCCGTCCGGCAACAAACCGCATTTATGACTCCACTTGGAAAAATTTTTGCCTTTGGTGCAGGGAACGGCAGTTTGACTTACACAAACTCTACATCCCTCAGATAGTAGATTACCTCTTGGAGGGACTAGACAGAGGCCTCGCCCCCGCGACCATCCGCAGGCAAGTGGCGGCCTTGTCCACCCTCCTCACCTGCACGGATTCGGTTCCCTTAGCTCACCACCCCAGGATCCGCGCCTTTATCAAGGGCGCCTATAACACCAGACCTCCAGTAATTCACAGGTACCCGTCCTGGGAACTACCGCGAGTCCTTCACGCACTCACTCGGTCACCATTTGAACCATTGGCGACCGTTTCCTTGCGACACCTGTCGCTAAAGGTGGCGTTCCTGATTGCCATCACATCGGCCAGACGAATTTCGGAACTGGCCGCACTGTCAGTCAGAAACGACCTATGCATTTTCCACAAGGACAGGGTGGTCCTTAGGTTAGATCCTGCCTTCATACCGAAGGTGAATTCACTCTTTCACAGGACACAGGAAGTAATTCTCCCAAACTTCTGTCCAAATCCAACACATGACCGGGAGCGGCAGTGGCATACATTGGACGTCCGCAGAGCCTTGCGGCGTTATATAAAGCGTACAGAACCCTTCCGCAAATCGGAGGCCCTATTTGTGTCCTTCCAAGCGGGCACCTTGGGGCGGAAAGTTTCCGCGGGCACCATTGGAAGGTGGATCCGAAGCTGTATCGCAGAAGCTTACAATGTATCATCCCTGCCGCCCCCAAGTCATCTCACAGCCCATTCCACCCGAAGCGCTGCAACTTCGGCGGCATGGGCTACCCAGGCGTCAATCGAGGAAGTTTGCAGGGCCGCGACATGGTCCTCGCCTTCCCTGTTTATACGACACTACAAGATAGACCGCTTTGCATCGGCAGACGCCTCCTTTGGTAGGAGGGTCCTCCAGCAAGTTGTCTCAGAGATCAATCTACCGGCCTTATCTGTTTCCCACCCCTTGGGACAGTGAGGCTTTGGTACGTCCCATCCGTGGATTATCCATCTCCTGTACTGGAGAAGGGGCGTTGGTCTTACCTGAACGCCTTTTCTCAGTACGGAGATGGATAATCCACACCCACCCCAAGGCCAGCAGGCCGCTAGTAGGGAGATGAGAGCCAATACCTCGTCAATCATCAGCCAATTCGCCCTCGTTAAGAATGGACTCCACAGGAAGTGGGGGCGTGTCAAGCTTTGGCTACTTGGTCTCAAGAGCAGGCAGACAGAGAAAACCCATCCATGGATTATCCATCTCCGTACTGAGAAAAGGCGTTCAGGTAAGACCAACGCCCCATTTAAATAAATATAACATGATATACAGCAGATTGGAGCAAAAGACTTAATCACACAAATACTGACCAATTTTGCTGTAGAGGATATGAAGAACAATATATTATTTCAACATCCTCTGAGCTGTATTTCACATTTATACTATAGTCAGGTCTAGGACTGGAGTTCAGCTTGTTCCAGTTGAAGCTGCACTATTACTTTACAGAACAACTGTAATCTGGGCATGCTCCTTGATTACACATATCTTTCAATTCCTGGTTTACGATGGTTGCATAAGACCTCTTTTGCAAACTCTATCCATTCTTGAGCTAGTTAGACATCAGTACCCATGCTTTACTTACATCCCAACTTACTAATACCATGTGGTTACTCTAGAGACTTCAAATGGAGCAAAATATGGTAACTAAGCTGCAATTTCTTGGCTTTGATTACTATAATCTTGTTTATGAGCAATGAGATCATGAATACAGAACACTGTGCAACATTTAAAAGAAAAGAATAGTCCTTCAGAGTTTGCAGTTCCCACACTTATATCTGAGCCCCATGAAGCTAGAGATCTCATTGGAAATATTTATTTCCTTTCTTTGTAGGCATTTTGTGGCTCTGGTGATCTTTCATGAATGATTAAAAGGCTTTTTAGAAACCAATCTTCTAAAGCATGTACGTTAACAGTTGCAACTTTTTATTTAGCTTTAGGGGATATTAAGATTTATGTCATCATCAGGAGTTTATTCATTAAAAGCAGTGTGTTACTTGGGACTGTGGTTATGATGTAGGCCAACTGTACAGAGATTTCTTTTAATGGTTAGAATGACTGCCAGACCTTGGAGAGTGAAGTAAGTTGTTAGCTATTTAGCTGTCACTAGAACGAGCTAGTTTCCTATATTGTTCTCTTGGAGGCTGTTTTCAAGCTGGCTGGAGTCAGTGCAAAGTTGATGGAATGAGATTTAGAATGAAACCTTATAATATAGACTAAGTTTGAAATTAAGTACATAGCTA
Source organism: Crotalus tigris (assembly GCF_016545835.1). Taxonomy (NCBI): domain Eukaryota; kingdom Metazoa; phylum Chordata; class Lepidosauria; order Squamata; family Viperidae; genus Crotalus; species Crotalus tigris. The sequence goes on along the minus strand of NW_024097166.1, from coordinate 89,627 downwards.
AGGAGTGCTCGCCGAGGGTGCATGGAACATATCATTATTATGGACTGTGACCATCATTTAAATATGAACATAGTCTACAGTGCCTTTCCTGTTAAAACTTAATTCTTCAATTGAAGAAGCTAGCTCTGAAATCAGAAAACTGGAATTTCAAATATAAACAAGTCTGGATCTTTTTTTCTTCGATTAGGAAAAAAATTATTTTTAGTCAATTGATGTTGTAGTTCCAAAATAGGAAAAGGTTAAAAAGGTGAACTTAAAAGCCTGTAAAAATGTGTATTTATGTAAACAGATTTTTTATTATTTATTTATTCATTCATTCATTCAATTTCTGTAGCCTTCTTAGTCAGTGTCTATGGATGACCCACAATTTAAAAGAAATATTAAAATTAAAAAATGCTAAAATATTTTAAAGCAGTAAAACCACTAAAACATCCAGATTACAGGAGCAGTATGGGCTCCTTTAACACACTTGGCACCCCAAGCTCAGGAGCATAGCCTGGTTTGGGGGCCTCATGAAAGGCTAACAGGGTTTGGGGTCATTCTAATCTCCATATGTTAGATTGCTGCTATTGGAATAATTATATTATAATTGCTTAAAAAGTTTTAATGTTTTTCTTTTGCCATGGACTTATTCAAGCAATCTCTGGGAGTCAAAACTGACCTGAACAGGTGAAAATGGACAATATGCTAGAGTAGTAAAGGAAACAAAGATTAATTTTAGGAAGGAAGGAAATTATTACTTTGGGCAAGTTCATGAAGTCTAAGGGCATTTAATGACAATGAAGACAGAATATTAAATGAATGGCCTTTCACAATGAGTGGCTGTGAAAACAGAACAATGGGAAACAGTGAAAGAGAGAGAGAGAGACACCTTCAAATCATTGCTTGAAAATAGTTACTATCGTGTAAACTGTAAGAAGAACCATTTTGGGCCAAATTGGGCCAAGTAAAATCTGAATCTTCCCTTTAGCTGAAAGTTGAAACCCAGTTTTTTGATGATATGGGAAAAAAATTATGATTTTTTCCCATATCATCAAAAAATGATTAGGGGACTGGAGGCTAAAGCATATAAGGAACAGCTGCTGGAATTGGGTATGACTAGTTTAATGAAGAGAAGGACGAGGGGGGACATGATAGCAGTGTTCCAATATCTCAGGGGCTGCCACAAAGAAGAGAAAGTCAAACTATTTTCCAAAGTGCCTGAAGGCAGGACAAGAAGCAACGGGTGGAAACTAATCAAGGAGAAGCAACCTAGAATTAAGAAGAAACTTCCTGACAGTTAGAACAATTAACCAGTGGAACAACCTGCCTCCAGAAGTGGTGAATGCTCCAATACTGGAAGTTTTTAAGAAGAGACTGGACAGCCATTTGTCTGAAATGGTATAGGGTTTCCTGCCTGAGCAGGAGGTTGGACTAGATGACCTCCAAGGTCCCTTCCAACTTTATTATTATTATTATTATTATCATTCATCGCACAGTCAGCCAGATGTTCAGACTGGATTTGGCATTTTGTCTACCTATCGAGTCCTTACCCAGGACCTGGGATAGGCAGATGTGGATGTTTGATGGTATTACAGATATCGTCGCAGGATGGAAGCAGTTCCTAATAAGGCCGCCTTTTGCAATTGACTAATAGCAAATTTGTCAATGCCAATGGTGTTCAAGTGGTGCTCCAGTTGTTTTGGGATTGCACCCAAGGAGCCTATGACTATTGGTACTACCCTTGCTTGCTTTTGCCACAGTCTTTCTATTTCTATTTGTAGGTCTTTGTATTTTGTTATCTTCTCCAGTTCTTTCTCTTCTATTCTGCTGTCTCCAGGCACTGCCACGTCCACTATCCAGACTTTTTTGTCTTTCTTATCGACAATTGTTAAGTCTGGGGTGTTATGTTGCAGGTGCTTGTCTGTTTGAATTCTGAAGTCCCAGAGCAGTTTAATTTTATCATTTTCTATGACTTTCTCTATTTTATGATCCCACCAGTTTTTGCTTACAGGCAAATGATATTTTTTGCAGATCTTCCAATGCACCATTGTTGCTACTTTGTCATGCCGCTGCTTGTAATCAGTCTGTGCAATCTTCTTGCAACAGCTTACCAAGTGGTCCACTGTTTCTTCAGCTTCTTTGCATAGGCGGCACTTACTGTCTGTTGCTGTCTTCTCAATTTTGACTTTGTATGCATTTGTCCTTAAGGCTTGGTCTTGTGCAGCCAGAATTAGTCCCTCGGTCTCTTTCTTCAATTTTCCTGCTCTTAGCCATTGCCAGGTTTTATTATTATCTGCTTTCCCAGCTATTTTTTTCATGTATTGGCCATGTAGTGCTTTGTCTTCCCATGCCTCTATTCTGTTCTTCATTTGGTCTTTCTTGTAGGCCAGTTTGGTCTCTCCAGTAGTTAGTAAGCCTTCCTGATATACTAATTTCAGTGCATCTTCATCATTGTTCTTCAGATATTCTTCCAAAGCCATTTTTTCTTCTTCAACCATCTGATGTACTTGTAGCATTCCACGCCCACCTATTTGCCTTGGTAGATAAAGTCTATCAATGTCACTGCGTGGATGAAGGGCATGATTCATTGTCATTATTTTTCTGGTCTGCCTATCCATTGCTTTTAGTTCTGCTTGAGTCCAGTCCACTATTCCAGCTGTGTACCTAATGACTGGGATTGCCCAGGTGTTGATTGCCTTTATGGTATTTCCTCCATTGAGTTTGGATTTTAAGATCTTCTTCACTCTCTTGATGTATTCACCTCTAATCTTTTTCTTGACTTCAGTGTGCTTGATGTTGTCAGCTTGAAGGATACCCAAGTATTTGTAGTACTCTTCCTCATCCAGACTCTTAATGTTATTTTCGTGGGGCATCTTGATTCCTTCAGTTTTCACTATTTTTCCTTGTTTGATAGTAAGTGTGGCACATTTGTCCAAGCCAAACTCCATTACAATATCTTGGCTATATATACGGACAGTGTTGAGCAGCGATTCTATTTCAGATGATGTTTTTCCATACAGCTTCAGATCATCCATGTAAAGGAGGTGGGATAGTCTGGCAGATGTTTTTGATGTTTGATAGCCATGTCCTGAGTTATTCAGTATTGTTGACAGAGGAAACAGTGCAATAACAAATAGTAATGGTGATAATGAATCTCCTTGAAATATTCCTCTCTTGATATTAACCTCTCCCAGCTTCTCACCATTGATCTGCAACTGTGTCTTCCATTGTGCCATCGATCTTTGCACAAATTTTCTGATGTTTCTACTGACTCCTGTTATTTCTAGGCACTTATTATCCAATCATGTGGCAGAGAGTCAAATGCCTTTTTGTAGTCAATCCATGCCACATTCAGGTTGGTCTTCCTTCTCTTGCAGTTTTCCAAGATCATTTTGTCTATTAGGAGTTGATCTTTTGTTCCTCTGCTATTGGGGCGGTTTCCTTTCTGCTCAGGTGGAAAGAGATTGTTTTCAACTAGATGCTGTTGTACTGCATCAGCTACCACACCAGTTAGTAATTTGAAAGTTGTTGGTAAGCAGGTAATTGGCCTGTAGTTACCTGGTGTTGCCCCTTTTGCTGGATTTTTCATTATTAGGTAGGTTTTCCCAGTTGTTAGCCACTTTTCAATTTCTCCTCCTTGTAGTATATTGTTGAACTGTTTGGCAATGAGTGGGTGTATAACAGTTAGATGTTTCAACCAAAACCCATGCAGTTCATCTTCACCTGGTGCTGACCAATTTTTGATTTTCTTTGCTCTTTTTTCTACCATTTTTGTTGTTATTACTAGTTCTTTCATTTCAACTTCTGTTTTATTTGCATCCACCTCTTTTAACCAAGCCGCATCCTTGTTGTATTTCTTTGGGTTATCCCATATCTGCTTCCAGAACTGCACTGTTTCTTCCTTGTCAGGTACTGACTGATTCCTTGCAGTTTCTCCATTGATGGATTGGTAGAAACGTTTCTGATTGGATTGAAATTGGAGGTTCTGCCTATAGTTTGCAATTCGAGCTTCATATCTACTGATTTTCCTGGCTATAGCTGTTATTTGTTGCTTTATTATTTCCAGTGCTTCCTTGATCTTCCTTGTTTCTAAGTGGTATTTCTTGATTAGGTATTCTTTGGTCTTCTTGTTCTTCAGCTTCTTTTCTTTCATCTGTTCTAGCTTGCTTGCATGTGATCTTAACTTGCTGATCTTATTTTCTAGTCTAACCTTCCATTTTTGTGGTGCACTGTTTGTTTGTTTTTCTTTTTTGTTGATTTTGCATCCCAGGTATTCTGTTATAACTGCAGCTGTGCTGTACATTAGTTGGTTTGTTTCTTGCAGTGAATTGGTGCTTATACTTGCTATTGCAGTATTTGCATCTTTTAATGCTTGTGCTAGCTGTTTCTTTGGAACAAGCTTCAATGCAGGCAGCCTTATTCTGTTGTTTTTGTGCTGTTCTAGATGCTCAATTATTCTTTGTTTCAATTCTTTTATTTCTTTAGTTAGAGGGTTTTGTTCTTCCTGAGGAAGAGGTGCCTGGTTTCCAAATGAGAACAGTTGTATATCTCTACTGGATTCTTTCACTGCCAACTCCCCCTGGTTTGCCTCTACATTCTGAATTACTTCTTGTAAGGCTTTGATTTCTTTGCCCTGGGTAAACCTTTGCAGTTCGTCCAATTCTGTTTCTGTAAATACTTTATTTCGTGTTATAAATCGGCGTTGATCTGCTAGTCTCTGTTCTGTTATTTCTGATTCTGGATGTTGTTCTTTCCAGAATTCGTGCATTCGTTTTAGATATCCTCGTCTTGTTGGACTTGATCTGTAGTAACAGATCATTATTTCTTTGTTTTCCATCACTGTGTATCTGCGACGGGTAAACACCTTTTCTTCCAGTAGTTCTGCAGCTGCTGGCCCTGGTTGCTCAGCCAACAGTCCTGAGTCCTGTAACCCATTTTTCACCAGATATCCAGGAACTCCAATATCTAGTGCGGACCTTGTTAACCCGGGCGACGTCCGAGCCGGTATGGCATTCTGAAATTTACGTCTCACCATATTTTTTATGGGAGAGACACTCTTTGTCTGACTCCTCTGATGAGACCTGTCCAGTATGGTTGAACCTCTGGCATAGCTCTCATCTTCCTCAGAGTACACAAGCCCCACAACCACGTCAAGGTAGTGCCTCACTGGGGGTTATTATTATTATTATTATTATTATTATTATTATTATTATTATTATTATTATTATTATTATTATATCTTTTGCAATATTGAGTAAATTAAGTGAAGTACTGGTCAAATTTACCATAAATATTGACAAAAGCCATTAGCAACCAAAATAAATCTTGCCAGTGATGTAGAAGTGAGGAAACTGGAGAAGCAGCAACAAGAAGACACTAAACCTCCAGATTGCCATTGTTTTTGTTAATTAATTTAGTCTTTGGCCATTTCCAATACATTCAATACAAGAGCACTGGTGGGGTAATGGTTAGCATGCAGTATTGAAAGCAAACTCTGGAGTTTGATCCTGACAGGACTCAAAGTTGACTCAGTCTTCCATCCTTCCGAGATCAGTAACACGAGGACCCAGATTGTTGGGAGAAATATGCTGACTCTGTAAACTGCTCAGAGGGTGCTGTAAAGCACTATGGGGCAGTATATAAGTCTAAATGTTATTACTATTTCTATTGTAAGAGGAACTCTTAACATGATAGAGTCTTCTAGACACCAGGCAATTATGGAAGAATAGAATTATTGATATTATGATTAATTTAAATTTGCTGAAGGTGCTATGTGTCGTATTAATTCATCAAAGAGATATTATATCTATACATGTCCTTTCATGTTGCATTGGTCTAGAGATGTGACCTTAATACAGAGGCTGGTACACATTTTCAACACAAGTGCTGCATTCAGTATGTTTCTGTTTCAAACTATGCTTGTCACACTTAGCTATTTTCTTTGTGTCTGATGAACCTAATCTCGAGAGTCAGGTCCCACCCTGCATAAGATGATAGTTTGATTGTAAAGTTCTGAAGAACTTTGAGGAAAATAAAATAAAAAGTACAATTTAAGAAAAGGTCCCATGAAGGTCAATTTTTCTTCTAGCTTTTTGTCCCCATTTCCTTTTATATCAGTGTTTCTCAGCCTTGACAATTTTAAGGCATGTGGACTTCAACTCCCAGAATTCCACAGCCAGCAATGCTGGCTGTGGAATTCTGGGAGTTGAAGGCCACATGCCTTAAAATTATCAAGGTAGAGAAATACTGTTTTATATAAAAGTTCTTTTGTAGACTATTGACAATTATTATAAGTTTCATTATAGTAAATTGCACTAGTCCAGTAAGTTGGCAATGAAATAATAGCTATTTATTGTTCTGTGTTATACCTACAGGGAATATCAGAAATACTGAAAATCTCAGTTATGACAAAGAGCATCAGTATGAAATAATGGTAACAGCTTTTGACTGTGGGCAGAAACGTGCAACTGAAGATGTCCTGGTACGTGTTGAAGTTAAGCCTGTGTGTAAACCTGGATGGCAAGGTAATAATTGTGTGTCATTATTAAATGCTAGTGTTAATTTAATTATACATTTTGTACTGGAAATAAAGAAGAATTAAAGAAGAAAAATTAAAATAACAAAAACTTAATCATAATTTAATTTTTAGTTTTTAAAAATGAAGTATACAATTTATGTGCTCAGTGCTGGCTATAATCTGATATTATTTAAAAATTATGAAGTTGGATAAATTAAACCACCAATTAGAAATGCTTGGCTGCTAGACTATGGCTTCATTACTAGTTTTCATTCAACCTCTACAGTAATCTAATAATTAGAAGTTGGTTTTCTTCAAGTCTCAGTCCTACTCAAAACTTGTATGCTGAAAGTGAGGCGTAAGACAGACAATACTGTATTGACAATACTGTAGTGGTCCTTGTAGTCTCAATGCATCAGTCTATCGCCCTGACATGATTAGTCCATTGCTATTGCAGGAAAGTTGTGGCACAATTGGAATTCAATGGTTGAAGCAACAATTCAATGCAATTGAGCAAAGAAATATACCCCAAATACCTGGATCTATCAGCACTTCTATTCTAAATATACAAAGTCTATACAATTTTGAAGATAATAAATAAGAACATAGGAACTGTCATTAAAAGTTTAGACCAGGGGTCTTCAAACTTGGCCCTTTTATGACTTGTGGACTTCAACTCCCAGAATTCCTCAGCTCACTGGCTGAGGAATTCTGGGAGTTGAAGTCCACAAGTCATAAAAGGGCCAAGTTTGAAGATCCCTAGTTTAGATAAAGTAAAAGCTTTATCTAATGTAATCCTCAATAATATGACTATGGTTTGCCACTGTTTTTTTCTGATTTTTTTTTAATTTCCATCTAGCTTATAGTCATAGAATTTCCTTATAATTCTCCCCAACTCTCTTTGGCTTTTGGGTTTCAATCGCAGTCAGCTAAGATTGCTGTTTTTGTAAATACACCATCATAATCAACTGATCAGCTGCAGTACAATAAAACACCTGCCATCAGCAGTGAAAGTAATCCACCAATAGTGTTAATAAAACCAACAATTTATACAGAAGCTTGGTGTGCATTGTTTCTCATTTCATAAATGAGCAGTTGGTAGGTTCAGAGTAATAATAAGGCCAATACAATTGGCTGCCACCAGCCCAAATAATTATAATAATAAAGCCTTAAAAATAGGTGTGAGCTAGAATGTTCTCATCAGAAATTTGGAGCAGAATCTCTATGTCTTGTTCAGCACAAAGAGTCACTTAAAATTCTAATTTTTCCATTGTAGTAGCACTGGCATCCATGCCAGGCTTCAGTAATTTGAAAATGTATCCAAAGAGTAATCCCATTAGTATGTAGAATTTGGGCCAAGACTTGAAAGTTATGAATTTATGGGTTAGAACAGAGTCTTATGATGTTTTAATTCAGCCCATGGGATCTGACATATTTGGTTTCAAAATGCAGATAATAAATTATTTTATCATGTAAAATATGGTAAAATCTATCTTTTTCAAAAGAAAGGATAATTAGGCATGTTTTATGTTTTGTACATAGCATGCAATAACAGCCAAGGGTTTATTTTTAGCATTTGTCTTTGTGACTGATTAAGTATCAAGTTTGACCTATTTAATGATCCATTGAGATCAATGCAAAGGTAATATAAAAGTATCTCAGGTAACATATCTAGGTCACATTTGTTTCCAATGTTCCCAGATGCTTAAAAAGATTTTTTTTATAGAGAGCAAGAAGTGTATTATCTTGAACAGAAATATAAATATGGTATATTTCTTTTCCATATTCCCATTTATGAATTAATGTGTAAGCTTTCTCCGGATAGCATTTGCTAATAATGTACAATATAAGAATATATATACTTATATTATATATTATATTAAGGCTACAGAAGTCAAAAGTGCTTGTCCTTGAGAGTGAGATCATTTTTTTTTTCAAAATAGTAAAAGTGAACTTATAACATTGTAAATGTTGGCAGAGTGAATACAGTTTGGGCCTTGTTTTTAGTAATCCTAATCTCAGCTGTTACAACTTTCTTGGCTCACTTGCATGCATATTGATAATGTTTAATTCAATCTTCTCATTGGCTACAGAATTTTAAACAGGTTTATATAAAAAGGATTTTCATAGTAGTATATAAAAATTACACAATTTCAGTTAGTGATCTGTGCTATTTTTTTGCTCTTTTAATAAGTAAAAGCAAAATATTAAAAGGAAGTTTGTGGAAGAAACATTTTCATAAATTTTCTCATATCAAAATATCTGTATTCATTCAGGACTGTCATAATAAATCTTGCTTCTTTGCATATTGTCTGAAAACACAGAGGATAACACAATCTATGAATCATGACAGAAAGCACATCTGAAAGCCTTCATGGCCATTGAACTGTTCAGTGTTTGGCTTGTCTGATCAATCTTGTCTTATCTGACTCAGATCAAGCTTAGGCAGCGTTTTTCTTTTATAAACCTTTGCTGCTACCAGCCTACATGAATATATATGGAACAGACAATCACATAAACTATGAAATAGTTTTGCAAAAAATATAGAGAAATATTCTCGTTTTCTAAATTTTTGTACCATTAGGATAGAGAATTGTCATTTGATTGGTTGGAACATCTGCAGGGCTTCACATTTCCTTTCTTCTTTATTCTCTTTATACGCTGATCTCTCTGGAGTGTCCTTTGACAGTTTCAGCCCTTTCTTACCCAGATCAGGGCTTATAACCCCTTCAGAATATTTGAGCAGGGTTTCCTATCATTTTGAGGTAGTATAAACGCTGAAAGAAGTCTTAACAAGATTTTTTTTAAATAAAAAAATAACCTTCCCCACAAAATTCCACATGAAATTTGATCCTGTTGGACTTGAAGAAATAGGCAGGGGTTCTTGCAGCATTAAGTTCATCTACCTGTGTATCAGATCCATGTTCTTCCTGGCTAGTTAAGGTATCGGAGGCAGTGGGGAGGCTGTGAAATGGGTGTCATAGAAGTGCTTGTTGTTGTATTCAATGACTTCAGGACATTTTCCTTGCATTTTTATTGACATTATTATTGACTTTTAATGTTATTGTTATTGGTTTGTTTATGTTCAATTTTAATTTCTCTAGCCACACATTGTTGCTATTGTGAGATGGGCAGCCATATACATTTATTAATAAGTAATCCCATATCCATCACATATCCAGACACTTTATATTGATGGTTAGTGCTGCTTTCACTTCTCAGAAATGTTAAATTCACTCATAAAAAATGATAGTATTGTGAAATATAAATTCTTTTTTTTTTACAAATTTTATTGATTTTCTAATATTACATTCACATATTTGAAAAGCAACATGGTGGGTGGGTAGTAGTAATTCAATTACATACAAATATCATTAGTACAGATTTCAAATTGCTACCATAAACATTTCCTCTCTTTTTCCCTTCATATATACTGTCTATTTGTAGATTTAAAAAAAGTTTTGTTCTATCCATCACATAAAAAATAACTTTCTTATATATATCAATAGTTTTTAGTTTATATATATCCTAGTTGTTTTAACATACAATCTTTTAGACAATCAATGACCTAATTAATTTTTCCAGTTTTAATTTCCACTGATTTAAATTTAACGTTTAATATTTATCATTCCCAAGATTTTTAATATACCTCCAATTCCTCTATCACCATTCCTCACAAAATCTAATATTCAAAATACACATCTATTTAACTTCTCACCCTCTATATCAACAAATTTATAATACAATATAATATCCTTCCTTTCTGCTAGTTTTCAATTTTTTTAAGTGATAATCATAATTTCTTTTTATTTCAGTATTTAATGCTTCCCTTTTCTTCCTCTTTGTGTCTGCTATCTCATGCTTAAACTAATAATTTTTGTTATTGACGTTCCATATAGGCCTGTTTATTACTTTCATCAATAAATTTTAGCTTAGCTACATCCTATCCACCTTTACTTAACCTTTATACACAAATCGAAATTCAAATTTAGCTATTAGTATTTATACTGCTAAATTTTAATGACCAAAAACTATTCTTATGTTCAAGATGCACATCTTATCTATTTAAGTATATTCTGTTTTAAATTTTGATAAGATGGTCGAAACTCCATTCTTCTTCAGTCTTATTCTAGCTTTTTTCCTTTGCCAAATCATCTTCCATGTCCTTGTTTTTGGGTCATCAATACAATCTTCTTGTAATATCCTATATATTATTTGATATTGGTGAATCCGTCCGGTCACCATTTTTTTGAGAGAGCTTGTAGATCTGGTCGGTCGTCTCTTTATTCTTCCGTATCAATGTGGTTGTTCTGAGTTGTTTATCTTCTCATCCAACTGTTCTTTTTCTGCATCCTCCAATTCCTTCTGATTTATATAGGAAACCTTTTCCTTTTTCCAAGTTGTTGGTGTCTTTTCTGGATTATCAAATGTCAATATTTGTTAAGTAGTTGATTCTTCTATCATGGTATTTGAATGTTTCATTTTTTCTATTATATTTTGTATAGATGATTCTTTAGTTGTGGTCAAAATTTGGGCTTTCATATCTGGGCTGTCTTTTTGTTCCTTCCTATAGCTTCTTAATTTTTCATTGGCTGTGGTGAGAGTTTGAATTATTGTTTTCAACATAGAAAGAATTTGTTGATCTTTATCCATAAGGAGATTTTGTTCCTGATTCTCTTCCATATTGGTATTTTAGAGTAAAGGCTTTACAATTAGGAAGTCCAAAAGAAAGGAAAAGTTTTTTTTTTCTGGGTAAGGAACACAAAGCCTTTCACAGCTGTTGTTTCAAAATTTTCATGTGTCTTATCTATTTCTCTAGGCTGTCAGCCAAGCTTCTGAAAAATAACAGATTAAAATACCAAATTTGACCACACGGTGTCGCCTCTATCTTTTAAAGCAGGGCTTTTCAACCAGTGGTACGCGTACCACAAGTGGTACATTAATGAGTGGCAGGTGGTACATAGTCCTGCCTAGCCAAGTGTAGTGGGGGAGGGAAAGAGCCAGCACAGGCAAGGACTTACAGTGAGAGAGTCCTCTGGAGCTGCAAAGGCTGCAGGCTCACTTCTGGCTCACCCTCCCCCATGAGAAAGGAGGAGGGGGCGGAGACAGGAGAGCCTATAAAAGGAGGCAGTTTGGGCAGGAGAGGGAGATAGAAAAAAAGCAGCAGCCTTGGGAGAAGGCAGAGTCAGCTGCACCGAAGGGGAAGAAGAAGGGGGGAGGGGGGAGCTGGGGAGAGGAGATCAAGCAGGCTGGCCATGAGCGATCTACAACTGCTGTGGCAGCCACCTGTGCTGGCAGCAGCAAACAGGCAAGAAATGCAGTAGGGGAGGGGTCACCCTCCAAGAGGAATGAAAAAAGCAGCAATGGCTGGAGGTGAGGCATGAAGGAGGGAAGGAGCTGGAGAGTGGAAAGATTCTTATGTGCTTTTGTGACTTTGAAGTTCTGGGATTTGTGCAATGAGGGCTTTGTGTTCTTAAGGAGTGTTTGGCAATTTCTATTTGGCTGATGGCTGATGTCTCTTATTAGCTTCTATTGCTCTGCTGTTGTTAGCTGTAAGTTTTGCTGCAAGGGATTGTGAAGTATTTTTCTCCTCAATGGATTTTGCCTGTAGCATTCCTTTACTTATGAATGGAACCATTTGGGGAGGTTGCCTTAGCTGGCAGCCAGTACTTACATTTTTTTTCTTCCTTAAGTGCCAGCTGTGCTCCTTACTTTCCTTTCTAGCCAGTAGCTAATTCTTAAAGGGGAATGTGCCTTTTTAAGCTAGTTCACTCAGCAGCTTGTCTTTTCTGTCTCTGGAGGCTTTCCTTGTTTGATCAATATATGGAAGAGAGAAAATATGGGGGGGTTCAAATTCTTCCTTCAGAAGGAGATGGGAATGAGAAAAAGGGAAGTAGGGAAGGAAAGGAAGTCTTACCTTAGCACTTGGCCACCAGCAGCTCTGCCATTGACTTTGCTTGTCAAAAGGTTGCAGAAGGGGATCACATGACCCTGGAACACTGTGACCATTATAAATATGAATCAGTTGCCAAGCATCCAAATATAAAACACATGACACTGGGCATGCTGCAATGGTCATAAGTGTGAAAAATGATCATAAGTCATTTCAGTGCAATTACAACTTTGAACAGGTTTTTTTTTTTTGATCATCTAGTTTTTGACATCTTGCTAGGTGGTACTCGAATATTGCCATATCCTAAAAGTGGTACAATTGGTAAAAAGGTTGAAAAACCCTGTTTTAAAGTTTCCCTTTGAATCCCAGAATTATTTTAATCTTTTCAGCTTTTCTTCTTATTTATAAGGAAAAAAAACCCCAGATTTTCAACAGGAATAGATAATGAAAATTAAAAAGTAAAAAATCTTTCAGTCCATAAGCTTTAAGAAATAAAGTTCCAATTGGGATCCAATTATTTTTTCAACATTTTTTTTTTAAATCTCCCCTGTATATTCAATTGCCGCTGTTTCCAGAGGGAGGGCTAAAATCCCCCTTCCATCTCCACAGGGGGGAAAGTACTTTAGCAGCTTAAATAGGTACAAAAGAGCAATTAGGATTTAATAGAAGTAGATTTCACCCAGTCCTTTCCACGTTGCTTTGAAGTTGCCAGGTAGTAAGTGTGGCTTTGGCTGTCTGCAGCCTAGGAACGAGCCATATTCTATGGACGGTCCTTTCGTCCACCGGTTTGGAGGGATCACCAGGTCTAACGGCTCTCCCGCAATCCAGCGAATGCCCCTCCTTGCTGGTCGCCTCTTTGGAGCAACCTTTGGCCCTTTTCAGGGCCCCCCAGCGATGCAAAACTGGACGGTGGAGAAGGAGCAAGTCTCCCAGCCATCCATGGTAGCCGCGTGGCAAACTGGAAGCTCCGTGAAATATAAATTCTATGCTCAGTGAGCAGAGGCCAACAAAGAAATAAAAAGTTCTTTTCATAGCAATTGTTGTATCTGTCTCATTGGAACAGATACTAGCATGGGATAAGTAATGTACTTACAAACAAACTTAACACAATGTGTCAATGGCAAACTTTTTTTGCACATGCAAAGATGCTGATTTCCTGAAATGGTCTTTTAAATTGCTAGCTGATCTCTGTCCTAGAATGTCCTGACTTACAGTATGCATTGATTTATTACCTTTATTGCCTTGGTTCTATTCATTTAGTGCTATTGGAGAATGGCCTTTTATTTGTCTCTATATTGTAAAAGGTAACCCACCCCAATCTAGGATTACAATAAAAAAGGGGAGAAAACCAATTTTAGCTCATCTTTATTGCAAAATCAAAAACAAATCTACTTTGGATCATTTAAAAGAAAGAACATTATTTTCATCGGTATTGCTGAGTGCTAGTTTAGCAATTGCTCTAAGGTAGAATTAAAGCATTAACTATAAAGATAGCAAGGTTTACAGTTTAAATTCTAAGTATTGAAATATTGGTTTGCAACTCTTTTCTTTATATGGAATAATTATTATTTCTGTCTTCATTTACAAACTGAGTAAATTATTATTACTTGAACTGAAGCAAAATATAGCATTGACAAAAATTTGCATATGAGCAACCTGTTCTATCTTGAAAGTCTTGCATAAGGCATATTTGGATATACTAATTACAATTTAAATAGGACTATTAATTTAAAGAATGAGTGCAACACCTAAGTGTCTCTTACAATTAAGCAATATATTTATAAAAATTCACTGTGCAAACAGGAATCTTTAATTATGGTGATTGTTTTGAATCATTAATTTTAGTGATTACTAAAATTACTATTTTGACTTTAGTATGAAAGATCTCTAATATCTGCAAACGTATATTTGTATAAAAGCTAGCAATATTGTTAAAAGTAGGAACCTTTTACGACTGAGTCTCAATTTGAAATTATGTAATTGTAATTCAATCATCCTGATTAAAGTACCGTAGAATACTCCTTATAGGACTTTCTTTGAAATAATATGGCCTAAGTAGTTTTGTCAAAGGTCTATAAAAGTATTAATGTTCCACACTGCACTGAATTGAAATAAAGTTAGATTTTCAGGTTGCAAATAATACTTCAACAATGTTGAAATTTATGACAAATCATAGGATTTATTTTGTGTTGGGAAATTCTGAACAGCTGTCATATCACTTCTTCACATGGCACACTGAACCATATTAACCAATATTAATGTATTGATGTAGGAATGTATATTTTTTTCTTGGAGAAAGGAAGAAAAGGAGAGAGGGAAGGAAGAGGAATATTAATATGTACTACATTCATGTGTTTGGCAATGTATTATGACATAAATTTAAAAACTGTAGGAATTTAAATGGATGGCTCTTTCTCCTATCCTTCCATAATACATAAATATATGAACAAATCCATAGCATTGGAAAAATCTAACTAAAAGTATCTTCAGATCAAGGGCATTGAGTGATATCATTCAACTTACAGCAGTGACTCTTATTGCAAATCACTATATTTGACCCATTGTGACAAGTCACAATGTCACATTGTCACAATGATGAGTCTACTTCATCATGTCTGTATTAGAATTTTTGTGGGTAGGGAAAGACAATCAGAATCATCAAACTGTTAAAAATGTTTATATCCCTCAAAATATTACAGAACCAAAAGAGTTATTAATATAAAATGATTTTGTAAAATTTATGACTTGTCTAATAGCATGGCTTAAATTTTTGCAATGAGGAACATAACAGGTCTTGGTCAAAAGAAAGGAGGCAGGGACTGAATTAGTAATACATGAATACATAAGTGAAATTCATTGAAATATAAATGTGTTTATGAGGATCTTTAGAATATGTATGTGCTTGCCACTTCATAATTAAGAGTATGAAGTAGTCTTGCTCCTGTATTTGTAAAGCATTCCACATGTGGAAATAATTATAGAGGAATCAGGATTTTCTTTCCTGGAATACACCAAGGGTTCCTGGCCAAGGAAAATTTAATCAGTGAACATGCTGGTTATGAAAATAGACTAACCCTGAACTATCTTCAAATATACATTGAATGCACAAGAAAGTTTATTAAAATCTATGTATGCAGCTACTTTGCAACAAGGTATGTAGACTCACAGGATAAGTCAAATGCCTGATGGGAAAAAATAAGATCTGAGCTAGAATCTAAAGAATAGGAAAGCACTGCAAAGCTTAACTTTTATTCCCTGCAGATATCATCCAGACAATTGAAGGTTTTCCTGTAACATTTCAGGATTCAGTACAAATGTCTGCAAGAGAAAAGCTAGCCCAGCTTATCTCTTGCATGCATTCAGATAAATGTCTGCTTGGAAAGTGAAAGTCTTTATAGCAATGTGGTAATTCTCAACATCTGAACAGATTGAAAATGTACAGTATGTATGATTTCAGTGTGTATCCCTTTGAATAGAATAGAACTAAAACAAATATCTTTATTATAAAATCTTATCTTGGTAGCCTTTGAACAGCTTCCCAACAATTTTGTTGAGTTTGGTTGACTTTTACATTAAGTTATTTATTGTTTACACAGCTGGGAACAAAGAAATCTGCAGCTGACATATTTTTTTAATGAAATGTTTTTTAAATTTCACTTCTGATTAGGTCTTTGGTTTTTTTAAAACACAAGCATCTCACTTCTGTTTCTAAAAAGGCACAAAATACAAAAAAGTCTATAAGAGACATAAAATGTTACATTGCTGGCCGTGTTGTAGTATGTAATATTTCTATTTTTAGGCTGGAAAAGACATATTGAGTACAAGCCTGGTTCGGGGAGCATACCTTTATTTCCCATTATTCACCTGGAGACTTGTGATGGACTTGTTTCTTCTATCCATGCCACTGTTGAGCTTCAGACCAACTATATTGGAAAAGGCTGTGATCGTGAGACATATTCAGAGAAATCTCTGCAGAAATTATGTGGTACATATTAATCTATATATAATTTTGGGTGTTTATGAGCTGGTAGTGACAATGCTGATATTTATGTAGAAACTAAAAGGCACATTTCTTTTCTGTTCTTTGATTATATGAGGACAAGGATCACATGTCTGCAGTTAGCAGGCCTGAAGCTAGTAATAAGTGCATAGATAATTTAAATAAACAATATTCTGAAAAAAAATGAATTTGCTTGGTACAAAGTCAGCAATAAAACTTATTTTGAAATATTTGCTGAATTTTTATGATAGAACGTGATCCTTTTCATCATCTGTATATCAGGCAAAATAGGCCATTTATTTATGTAGAAGGATACAGATGACCAGATATCCTGCTTGTTAACTAATTAATACAATTCTTTTACTAGGACTCTGCAAGGATGGTGGAAAGACTCTTTAGACTTTTTAAAGTAATCTTCATCACTAAGTTGAAGTTACCAAATTGAATTTCTCAGTTAAGCCAAATGCCTTTATTGGAGCTGCCACACCAATGGTCACATAGCCCAGTGAGGCCATGTGAGTTCAATCCCAACATTATCCAACCAATAGCTGTTATATATCAAAACAGTTACAAATTCCAGCACAAATCTTGTAACCAGCAATAGGCTTTCCATATTGTATCTAGAAAATAATGGAGAGTATTAAGCAGAAAAGTAACATAATAACAGATTTGGAAAGGATCTTAGAGGTCTTCTAATTCAACCCCTGCTCAAGCAGGAAACCTTATACCAGTGGTGGGATTCAAATATGTGAACAACCGGTTCTCTGTGTAGATGCCGCTTCCGGAAGTCCATTCTGGGCCTGGGCAACAAAAAATTAGCTACCGGTTCTGCCGAAATGGTGCGAACTTGCTGAATCCCACCACTGCCCTATACCATTTCCGATAAATGGTTGTCCAATCTCTTCTTATTCTGAATTAACCTCAAGATCTTATTTTGATGGAGCAACCATAATACCTGGAGCAAGTTGATTAATTATTCTGACTGTCATGAAATTTCTCCTTAGTTCTAGGTTAATTAGTTTCCATCCATTGCTTCTTGGAAGGAAGGAAGGAAGGAAGGAAGGAAGGAAGGAAGGAAGGAAGGAAGGAAGGAAGGAAGGAAGGAAGGAAAGTCACTCAGTAATGGAAAGTGACTTTCAATATTCTATTCCTTTCTTTTTTTGGATCCTCTATAATAGTCTGTGTACTCTTTCCTGAAGAGATGGAAATGTGCCATCGTATGTCTGAGCACATCTGTGTAAAAGAAGTGTTAGTATTGGTAGTGTACCTCCATATGCATCCAGTTAATTCTGAGCCAGCAAAAAGAAGGTTCATATAATGGTGGAAAATTTATTTTTCTTTTTACTGTTATTAATTTTTGTAATCAGTGTATAAAGTGATATTGGTTATAGTTTAAGAAATTATCTATTGTGAAAGGTTTTGAAGAAACAAATTATTGATTATTAGGTTGACATAAAGCCATAGTCCACATGTTAAAAATATGAATATCATGATTACATAGATAAAAGATATTTATATAAATTAAAATATGATTAAAACAGGGCTACTGGTCTATAAAGCTTAGCCTCTTGGCATCCTGACAATGCAGTGGCTATCTTCAAACTTACTTAATCCTGCTGCTACCACTAATACTCTTTTAATGGCCAGGAATTAAGCTTGGGAAGATTAAATGCAAAAATGTCAATTGTCATTAAAATGAGACAATGAAGTGTGATTCTGATTTTTATACACTAAATTCAGATAACAGTTTTCCCATTAGTATCTCATCAATCTCTTCATTGTATGTCATCCACAGGAGCATCTTCAGGTGCCATTGACCTGTTACCAATACACAGTACTACAAATAACTGGACAGCTGGTCTTCTGATGGACAGCAATGACATGGTTTTTAAATTTGATGGAAAGCAAGGTGCCAAAATTCCTGATGGAATAGTACCAAAGAATCTAACTGATCACTTTACCATCACCATGTGGATGAAGCATGGCCCAAGTCCAGGATTAAGAGCAGAGAAAGAAACTATTTTGTGTAATTCTGATAAGACAGGTAACTTAGAATCTGTACTTTCTTCATTCTTCTCTCAGATTTAAATGTTCAGTACAAACAGATATTGAAAAATAACATAATCTGTTATAAGAATTAGCCTCAAGATCTGAATCAAGTATTGATTTGTAATAATTTAATTTCAAATTAATTGTATAATCTGATTTTAATAAATTATTACACATGCCAATCTTTTTCTCATCTTGATCTATTTATTTATTTTTAGAAATGAATCGACACCATTATGCACTTTATGTGCATAATTGTCGACTAGTATTTTTGCTACGGAAAGATTTTGACCAAGCTGATACCTTCCGTCCTGCAGAATTTCACTGGAAGCTTGACCAGGTACATAAATTACCTTTTATTATAATTGTTCCTTAAAATTTCTTCCATAATGTTGCATGAATAGTGTGCCTAATAATGCAAAATCTAAATTTGCATTTACCAACCTGAAATTTCTAGGTCTTAAGATTCAACATTCTAGAGAGCACCAGGTTTGGAAAGTCCAGACTGAACAACTTTCTACTGCAGATAATAGTATCTAATCTTAAACCATGAATTATGACTGAATGAGTACTCTACTGCAGGGTCCCCAACCCCCCGTCCATGGATTGTCACTGGGTAGCGGCATGCCAGAAACCAGGCCACACAAACAAGCAAAGCCCTATTCACGGAAGGCAGGCAGCATATGAAACCATATCCCCTCCGATCCGTGGAAAAATCTGTCTCCCCAGAACTGGTCCCTGGTGCTCAAAAGGTTGGGGGCCTCTGCTCTATTGGATGTTGTTGAAGTTCTTGAGTAGGATAATTTCAATTAATGAAAGTTAAGAGTCCAACTATAACTAGAGAAAACAAAATTCCACCACTGAATTGGAAGCTATGGTTGAAAATGAAATTATTCCGGTTTCTACCAAAATTCAATCTTCTATCATTTTTTTTCTTTCCTCCAAGTTTTTCAGGATATATATTTCAATTAAGATAAATAATATTTGTTTGGGAAGTTAAATTGCACCCCCCAGTGCAATTTAGAGAAGCAGTTCTGAAGATTCCTTCAACTTCTTGATCAGAATGTTTACAGAATTTTAAATTTGAAGCAGAAATCAAATTGGAAGCTTCAAAAGCATTGTAACTTTTAGCCTGTAGAACTGATCCTATAATGGCACAGTCCATTCATGTGGAAGTGATCAGAGATTACAGTGGGTGCTTTCAGAGACTTTATTTTTCTGAGTCTTTCATCTCCTTCAGCACACTTATCCCATAGAGTCACCATCACTGAACAAAGTGTACAAGGTTGTGGCGACTCTACTGAAAATTTATAATAAAGAAATATTTTCACTCTACTCAGCCTGTGAGATGCAGAAAATCTTTTTTTCAAGCTGATTGCTTATGACAGCCATGTGACCTCATGCAAGTGGACAGTTGGTACTGAAGAAGGTTAACACTGTGCAATGTAATAAATTTCCTCAAATGGATAGATATTAAGAGTTTGAACACTTTGCAAGTGAATTGAAAGAAATGCTTGGAGATTACATGAGTGAGAGCACAATATCTCTTTACTATTCATTAAGGAGCCCAATGTTATTCAGACATCTGTGCAAGGCATAAGAAAAGATATTATTGTTTTAAGAATCACCTTATGACTTTAATAAATAGGTTTTTTTTTAAAAAAAAAGTAAGGTCTTTTTTTGCGGTAATGCCACTCTAAAAGAACTAAGAACTGTTGTTTTCTCATGAGGTCCAAAGCACTTCCAAATCAGTTTTGAAGCCAGTGCTGCCTTGGTATTTATCAGTTGACAAGGCAATTTATTCCAACAATACATCAACTAAACTAGAAAGTAAAATAAGTTTTGCTGTGACAATGTTCCTAAACTAGAATGTGATACCAAAATAAAAAAAATCCTGATTTTCTACATTTATATCTTTCTGTTTAGTTTTGGAAATCTCTTTGTATATACTCATTTACCAGTTCACTAAAATTTATATAAATGCTTAGAATTTTTTTAAAAAAATATGGGAGTGATTATGTAATAAAAAAGCTTTCATCTCAAAATTAAATTTGATTTTGATTTTAAACCAAAAGCAATTTAACTTTAAATTAAAGTGTTTTTAAATATTAGCCTGTTCAATGATACTTTTTTCTTGTGAATGCAACATGTCACCCTCCCATATCATACTTATAACATTTCACAATTATTTTTTAAAAAAACATGTTTACTTATTATACACATATTTCTTACATAGTGGATTGCAGATAGCCTGTTTTTTTAAAAAAAAAACAGCAAAAACATCAAGAATCATCACATGACTGTAGAATGCTATAAGTAATTGTAAAGCTGATCCTCCCAACATGTGGTCATATGACCATGGAGCGACATGATCATTTATGATGGCTGGGGTTCCTTTATGGGATGTAAATCACTTTTTCCATGGTCATCCTAACTTTGAATGGTTATAAAAGCAACAACTACCTGTACCATTCATTAAGTTTGGTTAATTGAAGTTGCAAGAAAACTAGCAGAAGCCTCTTTTGTACTGAATCAATTCTTCTTTATTTTAATTTCCATATACTACAGTAATGCTTATTTGAGAGTCATTACAAATTAATTAGTGATTGTGGTTACAATTCTATACCCTCCTAGAAATAAAACCTATTTAATTAACTATATTGCACAGCATGAGGTGATTTTTATATGTGTCCACTGAAAAGAATGTGCAAGATATTATTTATAATCTATATTTGAAGATGAATGCACAGTCAGTTTATGTAGTAATTGCATACAGTGTAGCTTCCTTATAAGAGTAACTGATAAATTGACTCAGAAATTCTTGTTATAAATATACGAAATGAAGCAGAGAAGATCAAGGATAAGCCAACTGTTTTACCTGTCAGTCTTTCTGCTTGATGTTGGCTAGATTTAGAAGGATCCACTTTTAGTGAGAATATATTTTTCTTCTGCATTTTTTTGTTTTGCTGTGTTACTAGGTCCAACAATTTATTTAAAAAATGATTAGGTGCCATTATACTGATTATTAAAAACCCGATTGCTATTCTGTATTCATTGATATTGATATTGATGTTGATATGGATTACTGCCTTGTCATGGCGAACGGGCTTGCGTAACTCAATGAAGCTATAAGCTATGCCGTGCAGGGCCACCCAAGACGGACAGGTCATAGCAGAGAGTTCTGACAAAATGTGATCCACTGGAGAAGGAAATGGCAAACCACTCCAGTATCTTTGCCATGAAAACCTCATGGACAGTACTAAAAGGCAAAAAGATATGATGCAGGAAGATGAGCCCCTAAGGTCGGAAGGTGTCCAATATGCTACTGGGGAAGAGCAGAGGGCAAGTACTAGTAACGCCAGAAAGAATGAAGCGACTGGGCCAAAGCCGAAAGGACATTCAGCTGTGGATATATCTGGTGGTGAAAGGAAAGTCTGATGCTGCAAAGATTTTTTCTCCATAGGAACCTGGAATGTAAGATCCATGAATCAAGGCAAGCTAGACGTAGTCAAAAAAGAGATGACAAGACTGAACATCGACATCTTAGGAATCAGCAAACTAAAATGGACAGGAATGGGTGAATTCAACTCAGATGACCATCAGGTATACTATTGTGGGCAAGAATCCCTCAGAAGAAATGGAGTAGCCTTCATAGTCAATAAAAGAATAGGAAAAGCAATACTGGGATACAATCCCCCAAATGTCAGAATGATCTCAATTCGAAGCCAAGGCAAACCATTCAATATCACAATAGTCCATATCTATGCCCCAACCACTGGTGCTGAAGAGGATGAAATTGACCGGTTCTATGAAACCCTACAGCAACTTATAGAATTAACACCAAAAAATGATGTCCTTATCATCATGGGGGATTGGAATGCTAAGGTAGGAAGCCAAAAGATAACCGGAATAACAGGCAAGTTTGGCCTTGGAGTACAAAATGAAGCAGGGCACAGGGTGATAAAATTTTGTCAAAAGAATACGATGGTCATAACAAACACTCTTTTCCAACAACCCAAGAGACGGCTCTACACATGGACATCACCAGACGATCAACATAGAAATCAGATTGACTATGTGCTCTGCAGCCAAAGATGGAGAAGCTCTATACAGTCAGTAAAAACAAGACCAGGAGCTGGTGATGCATAATATCTGTTTGTGGCAGATTGTTGCTTACATTCTCTGCATTTCTGCTCTTATATTCAGAAGAATCTACCAGGTTTGGTTGGAATTTTCCAGACATTAACTAAGATCTGAAACAAAGTTACAGAGGTACACAAGACTTCGCAAAATATTGACAGCCCTTTGGTGACCCACAGTGAAACTAAAGATCATAGTGCCAAAGGGGGGGGGGGAATTCCAGCCATTTATATTCCTTAAGCAACTCCCACTTTCCTTCTCTTTCTCTTTTCATTTTTTATCTCCCAAGTTGTGGCATTTCCCTTGACAGTTCTATAGTCCATTTTTAAAAATCTTCTTCCTTATCATCAGGTATATTTTGCAGACCTAAGGGTAAAATATCTTTTCCATTTTTGTTATTATGACTAAGTCTTGCAGTATTTTATTTATATATGGTAGTTTATATTTCCCTTCTTTTATCTCTTCTGTCTCTGGGTCAATTTCCTCTGCTTCATCTTTTGATTTCTGGTTTATTTGTTCATACCTTGTAGTCGTTGTCTGGGTATTTTCTAATTGTAGATTTAATTTGAAGATTTGCTCATATTTATTAGCTAAATTGTTTTTAGTCTCGTTATGGTTTTTTTGTGTCCTCATTGTGTGCGACAATTGTTTGGTGAATTAGTTGTAGCACAGAGTATATTTCCTTCTGAAAGGTGTTTATTTTTTCTTGAGGCATCATTCTTGGAGATCCTTGATTAGCCTGGGTGGGGCTTCAAATGAAGATGCGAGGTAAATTTTTTTACCACTTTTAGTTGGGTGTAATGCCAAACCAGAAGTCCTAGAAACTATATATTATTTTATACAATTGACTAAATTATCAATAAATCTCTGTCATTCACTAGTATCTCCTAAATACAAATGTCTAGCCCCTTAGATATTTTAATAATGTCCAACATCATATTTATATTCCCTCTGACAAAAATATTGAAGTTCTGGCCTTTAATATGTAGTTACTATATCCAAGAAACAACTTTAAACATTTCTGGCCACTCAAAGGTACTCATATTTGAATAGAATTAAATAGAATGGCAATAATATAGTTCTTTTTCCATGAAAACTTACATTTGTCAACATTTGACTTCTTCAGCTAGACTTCAGAAAATGTGCCCAGAGATATTGAAATATCAGCAGTCTTTCCTGTGAGCTAGCATTCTTATAAAATAGTTTATTTTGACAAAATAATTATCGCATAGGCTTACAAATAACTAATTATTCTGCTTGTGATGTATGGTATATAATCACTCTGTCTCTTTCAAATGTTTTACTATATAATTAAATAGCTAGAAGATAACATTTAAATAAAGTATTTTTTTCTAAATTTGGGGGTATGTAAGTTATACATTGATCTCTCATTTTAAACAATTAAAATAAAAAATCACATTTCTAAATGTATTTGTTACATATTCTGGGTATAAAATGGGAGAAGAGGCATCCATATATTTTAATATGCATGAATATGTTACTCTCATGTAATTAGCATTTTCTTTTATAAAAACCACTTTGTCTTGAAAATCCATAATTAATAATGATACATTTTGGGTAGAAAACAAAAATGTTCATTCAGACTTCATATTTTTATTTCCCTGCATATACTGTATTCCCCTTCCTTGGTTGATTACATTTATCCTGTGACTGACTTTATTTAGACATGACAAATTTGGCTGCTCTCATAAAGTTAAATAAGTTCAGATCTGATGAGTACCTCAATTGGAGGCCACCAGGAAATCCTTGGGCTGTATATTAGACTGGGAAGTGGGAAAAATACATAAGACAATAGCAAGTATTCTATAGATAACCAAGAAAACTACATGCTAGTATTTATTAAGTTATCAGTGACAGAAATTACTTGAAAAGATTTTACCTTAATCTTTACTGCAATAATGTAGAGTACGGGATGGGTTGATGGAGGGAAGGAGTCATACTATATTAAGGTGACCAACTTTTTTACAATGAAACGGAGGACACAAATAAATTGAAGGAAAAAAATATCGTAAATAAAAGAAACATTTTATTCATTGCAACAATAATACAGACAATTTGCATGTGCAAAGTTTGCCAGCCAGGTGTTTTGGCGTGCTCAGCAGCAATTCCTATTGGCTTTCAAAAGCCAATAGTGGGAGTAGCACAGCGCATGCAAAAGTTGAAAAAAAAACCATCAAAAAAAGATGCCGGAATGCCGTTCTGAGCGTTCTATGAGGGAAAAAAAGCCCTGCAGATTAGTCTTCAAATATCGAAAAGGAGGAGATGTAGAAGGACACTTTTCGAGGGAGGACAGAACTTACAAAAGGAGGACTGTCCTCCCTAAAGGAGGATGGTTGGTCACTTTAACTATATGTATTTTAACTGTGAAAAAGATCTAAAGTAAAACAGGTCTTATAAAACCAAGAGTATTGAGAGATACAATATTGCAGGCAGTAAATTCAGTGCAGCATTCATTCATATATTTACTAATGGCAAAAAAATTGTTGATAGAAATTATCAAATGAGATTTATTTAATTTAATTTATTTATATCTCACTTTTATTATTTTTACAAATAACTCAAAGTGGCAAACATATCCAACACCTTTCTCCTCCAATCTTCTCCACTGTGATATGGATTGGACTGAGAGAGAGTGACTGGCCCAAGGTCACCCAGCTGGCTTGCATGGTTAAGGCAGGATTTGAACTCACTGTTTCAGGTTTTCATATGCCTTTTAATGTATTTGCAGAATTTATAAGCTGCTCCAATCAGAGATATATAATTCCATCTTCATAACCTTATATGAAAATAATAATGAAGTACATAGTCTAGATAAATTCATAAAATTATATATCTAAGACTGGAAAGGCACAATCATACAAGTGCATAATTAAAACACATTTAGTTCCTGAGGAAATAGACCTCAGAGTTTAGTAAGATAGCCAGGTCTTCATATTCATATTAAAGAAGGGGGGCTATTTAGTTTTTGGGAGAAGAGTTATTCTGTTCAAGCTGAAATTGAAACACTTGTCTCTTGAGAATTCTTTAATTTAGATTCCTGCACTGAACTAGGGTTGGACTTAATGGCTCATTTTAAATCTAGGATGCTGTGGTTCTTGATGTGGTTAGTCTTTGGAAAATAAAGCATTTCATTCACACAAGAAATAATGAAAAACAATAGTTTTAAAACTGTCACTTGGAGGCTACACATCACAGGAGTGTCACATCTGGGCCACCATTAAAAACTAGCTGATATGTATTCTGATCTGCATGATTGCCTCTCTCTCCTCTCAAGGACATGGTGTTTTTTGCATTGCAAGCTGAATGTGATTTTGGAGCAGAAATAAAATATTACAAGAAACTTGGTTGCTAAGGGCCATGGTGAATTCAGTTGTGATATATAATTATGTCCCAAAAGGAACAGAATGGGATTTTATTTCATTGTCCAACCTGGGTTTGTTGTTGTTGTTGTTGTTGTTTTGCCTTTGCTATTGAATTTCAGCAGCATATTTGGCTAATATTCCAGGGGCCATGTGCCCCTTTACAAGGTTCCTTCTGTTTTAGAGACACTGTGCAGGCAAGAGCCAAAGCGTTGCTATTCTTAAAAGATCAGACAATGAAATTTAATGCCTTTCTGTTCAATCATGTACAGTAAAAGCATAGGCAACAACTAACTTTGGCATATCATTTACTGTATAAATGAGGAAGCAGTCCCTTCACTAAAAACTTTGGTCCTCTGCTTTTAATGTAATTCTTTGGCTGGAAAATAATATTCAATATGTTAAGAAATATTCCATCCTAGCAGCACATGAACCATTAGAAATGAGATGTTCTATAACCAAAAGAAAAAGGTGTGAATTGTATGAATAGTACACTATTTATTTATTTATTATCCCACCTTTATTTGATCAACTCAAGATGGGCAACAACCCACAACAACCTTGTAAGATGCTTTGTGCTGAGAGAAAGTGTATACTATATAGGTAGCTCCATGCATATGTAATCAGTCCTTCAAATAATCTAGCCTAAATGTTCAATGCTTTAAAGATTAAAATAGCAGTGGGCCTGAGATATGTCCATATCCCATTGCTAGTGATAGCATATTACAATGACAAGAGCAGTGGTGGCATAGTAGTTAGAATACAGTGTTGCAGGCTAACTCACTGCTCACTCCAAGAGTTTGATTCTGAGCAGCTCAAGGTTGACTCAGCCTTCCATCCTCCAGAGGTCTGGAAAATGAGGGCCCAGATTGTTGGGGGCAATATACTACCTCTGTAAATCACTTATAGAGAACTGTAAAGCACTCTGAAATGGTATATAAGTTTAAATGCTATTGCTATATGCAGACTCCTTAGCTATATTCTGTATCAGACAAAACTTTTCAAAGTTGGAAATATATAGATATAAAGATATAAATATATCTTTTATGTTGTAAAAAGGTATTTTTGTCCAGCACATGACCATATATATCAACTTAGGCTACTCTTGCTCAATCTGTAACTGGCATACCCATCTGAACTGATAAAGATCACTTCTAGCCTCCAGGAAATTTTAAGTTTGCAATAGAGCAAGATCTAGAATGATTTGTCATGGAATCAATCAGATTTCCAACCCAGACACCGCCATCTTATATTTGCAGTAAGATTCTGTTTATTCAGTTTCGCCTACTACTGAAATTATACAGAATCCTTATACTGTGTAATTGAAAAGAGAGTTTCAGAAATGTAATGCAGCATGCAAAATATAGCGTGCAATATATTTGAATCCCAAATGTTCTTTTAGCATTTTCAGAACACAATGCTATAGCAAATCCTAGAAAGAGGAAATGAGCTGTTATTGTACATACTTTTCCAGGTAGAATTAAATCAAATCTTCTGTATTTCAAGGAAACAAACCTTATGATGCAGAAACAGATTTTAGCCAAGAACTGAAGAAGAGCTGGATTGATGCTTCTGTTGAAACTATTCCTATCCCCTGGCATAGTACTTCATACTATGAGAATGTTAAGAATACAATAGAGGAAATTAAACTGAATTAACACCAGTTGCTCATTCTTTTGATAAGATGTTTAATGTGAGGGTGACCAATTTTTTTTCTAATCAAAATCAAACCTGACATTAGGTTGAAGTAGCTTAAAATATGTTCTTCAAAACTTCTTGGATTTTACATCCTATACCTTCTCTAGCACCCTACTAAAAAGTGAACAGTTAGAAAGTGAGCAGTAGAAAGACAGCTGACTCAAACATCCTTTAATTTCTTGTTCACAAAAATAGAAAACAGTCTCTCAATGTTCTTCCATTGAATTACTAGGAAACTTTCAAATAGTCATGTAGAAAGTTTGTTGGAATTATTGCAAATAATACAGAACTGTATGGACCTTTATCTTAACTAAATAGCAGTTTTCTTCTGTGGTGTCCTTAAGCAAGAGTGCATCTACACAATTAATATGCTAAAATTTTAAAAGATACAGATTATATGATAATATAAACTTTGCCCCATCTATGGCTTAGAAGGGGTTAGGGTTATCATTGGATAGTCTATTTTGTGTGAAACACGGAAGTAAAGATCCTGTTTTATTTTTTAATTCATCATTTCAGTGCTACAGTATGTGCGAAACATTAATTGTAGTTAATTCTAATTCTGGTTTTGTTTAAACAAAACAGTGTCAAAAACTTGGAAGGCATATCTTTTTTAAAGTAAGCTACAAGTAGAATGAACCCTCAGATCAGATGTAAACATGACAGCAACAAAAGTTTTTCATAGTAGGAAAGGGAAAGAAAATTAAATATACCATGACTCTGTGTATTTTTTATTTTTATTTTTTTGGCAACACCACACCATGGATCTAGCATGATATTCTAACAAATCCAGAATATGCACATTTCTGAATAAAAACTAAATGTGCTTTGGTGTTTTGAAACAGGGATATAAATGAGGAGGTTCTAATTAGGATTAAAGGAAGTACATCACTCATATCCATCTAGTATTTTTATCCCAAGCTTTTGGCCAGGAGTTGTCTTCCTGCTTCACTGGCTTATATTAGTATAGTATAACCAAAGCCTTTATAATCCTGCATACAGATTTGTAGATTTCATTTTCAAAGCTTTTTTTAAAAAAAAAAATAGCAGGAGAAAGGAAATGGATTACACTTCCAACCAGGAAGGTAAATGTGAATAGCAGCTGAGTAGCAGCTGAAATATAAATGCATTTTGTAGAATAAGGATTTACATAAATAATACCTGTAGAGATTATAGCAAGGTTTAAAATTTATTAGTAATATCCCTAAGCACATGTCTCTGGAAATGAAAACATTTAACAAATTCAGAGATATGAGCTTTATTTTCCACTGGGGCAGAATTTATTATTTAAATTATTCAGGGGAGTTTTATATATAGTCACAAAGATATGTGATATGCCAACTAATTTCTAATTATGTTAGCCAGAAGCTCTCCACTGGGAACACTTTGTTTTCTTCAATCAGGGTAAAGCAATTCACATATTATGGTTTCTAAAAATATATTTATTATATTACCAGAGTTCATAATGTGGGAGTTTAAAGAGAAAATTAATTTTCTTGGATCACATCTACTGAATATTTAGCATATATCATGTAGCTAAAATCAAATAACAGTCTATAGATAAAACAGTGAGTTCCAGTCATAGCATTAACCTGTCCTATAGAAATGATGCCTAGACAGACACCAGTTTAGAGCAGTGGTTGCCAACCTTTTCTATACCCTGACCCTGCACCCATAGAAAGCTTCTGATATATTCTCGTATCTGTTACAAAAGTTTGAAATAATGGCAACACTATATTATGCATATACACTATAATTTTGAAAATCCAAGTTTTTGCATGCCCTGGAATATCGTCTTGCACCCCTGGTTGGGAACCCCTGATTTAGAGAATTGTATGAAAAGAAACTACCGTATTTTCCGGCGTATAAGATGACTTTCTAAACCCTGAAAATCTTCTCAAAAGTCGGAGGTCGTCTTATACACCAGAATATATGGGTAGCTGTTCTCTGAATTTAAAACCAATCTGCCCCCTAGTGGCCAGCCCTGTTTTTTTACAGAAATAAGCACTAACAGGACAAAGCATACATTTTTCTACATTGCCCATCACTTTATTCTTTTTCAGGAAAAGCAATTAAATAGTAGAAAACAGTAAGCTATATAAATTAAGGACATTACATCTACAAAAAAAAGAAACATTTGATTTACTTCTTATACCTATAGCAGCAGTCATGAATATATGGAAAAACTTTTTGATTCAGCAAATCACATTGATTAAGAAAGATACTGGTCAAAGGAAAAAGATCAAAGTGAAAATTAACAAAATAGATTATGGGATCTACCAGAGACAATATTTAAAAAAGAAACATTTGTTTGACTATGAATATTGAATATTGAAAAATACTAGCTGAATTCAGGAAGCATTAGGGAAGCAGTGGTGGGCAACACTCGCTTTCTAGCAGCAAAGGAATGGAGCTCCTATTGTGCTCATCTATAAACAGAAATTCAATATTGTACTGTATTTTCTGGCATATAAGACGACTTTCTAAACCCTGAAAATCTTCTCAAAAGTTGGGGGTCGTCTTATACGCCCAGTCACCTTATACGCCAGAATATACGGTATGTAGTATATGAGCATAATAAAACTTAATTTTTATTTCTTGACTTCAGACTTAAAACTGTTGCTTAATATTAAATAGCTGAATAGTTTTTTTTCTTTTTCTTTTTTTTAATCTGGAGATATATATACGTGTTTATAAGTTTGATATATGTATTGAAAGAAAGCATTAAGGTAGCTTCATATGTATAAAATGAGTTTGTAAATATATGTCCTCTGGTTGTTTTTTTATGTAATGCTGTGAAAGCTCTAATGTAGTTTTGTGTTTTGGGTTCTGAGTTTAAAAAGAGGTGTGTTTTTTTTTCTTCCCCTTTATATATAATACTTGAGTATTGTTTAAAGTTTTTTAATTTGGACATATATTTACGTGTTTATAAGTGTTATGTATTTGCCTTTTGCATTAAAAGAAATAACTTCCATTGCCCTTTCTGGTCAGTGAAACTATACAGGAAGTCAAAAATTTGGAATATAAATCTGATACCAGTTTTTTTTTTATTATGTTGATGGTTTGAATATAACCCTCCCAGTGCAACTGAAACAAGAGTGTCAAGTAAACTCACAATTCTTAAGAGGTCAAGTCTGTGATTTTTTTCCTTATGGATACCAACAAGGTCAAGAACTCTTTGAGAAAAAAAGATATGGAAGACTTCATTCTTTGAGGATTTGCTCCAGGTTAATCTACAATGCCTAATAGAACAATCTTGGGACTTTTTTATGGATATAAATAAGGCTGAAAACATCTTGAAGAAAAAAGACTTGATAGACACCCCTAAGAAGAAAAACACTTTATTCTATGAAGACAAGCTGGAAGGAATGACTTAAATTTAATGATTCAATTAGTTAAGATGGATTTTTATAAGTTTGATATATGTATTGAAAGAAAGCATTAAGGTAGCTTCATATGTATAAAATAAATTTGTAAATGTATGTCCTCTGGTTGTTGTTTTTTTTTAATGTAATGCTGGGAAAGCTCTAATGTAGTTTTGTGTTTAGGGTTCTGAGTTTAAAATGAAGAGGTTTTTTTCATTCCCCTTTATATGTAATACTTGAGTATTGTTTAAAGTTAGTAAATTATTCAAATTAGAAAAAGTGTTTTCTCCTTTTAGGGTTAAAAAAGCCCTGAAATTATATAGAAGCTTCCCTTAATATGAATTATGATAAAGATTAATGAGTCAATAGAGATAGATTCCCCACAGCAAAGAGAAGTAGAGATGGTCAAACTGATTCTTATATCCAAAGAAGAGAATATATCTAACCTTGTTTTTATTTTGAAATTGCTTCCAGATTTTGTGCTTGCAATAAAAAAATGAAATCTTGATTTCATTTTTTCTAATTAAATAGGTTTATTGTTATAGAAACGGTTTGTACATACTGATGAGCAAAAGTAAAAAGTTGTGATTGTAATGTTATCTTCCACTGTGCTAAAGAAAGTTGGAAATTGGTGCCTTTTCTTTTCTTTTCCCTGTTTACACTCTTTTTCTTTTCCCTCCCCCTTCTCCTAATTTTCTATTACTTTTTTTAATTACCTTTTGTATTCTATATAGTCTATATTTTGATTGCAAAGAGAAAGTAGAGATGCTACAGAATGAGCATCCTGAGATCTTTAGTGACAGAGAGAATATTTATTTCAATCAATGATCAGATAAACATGGGGAATGGTTTAAGACAACCCTACTTTCTCCTTTAATTAGATCCGATAAAACGTACAAAAAACCCAACAAACACGGTGTGTATGTGATAAGCATGGTGCCAAATGATTTAATTCAGGAAGACTGGAGAGAAGCCGGAAAAAGTTTCCAATTTAAACAAACTCAATAGCAGTCCCAGGATGAAACAATGGAATAACAAACTTTGGACTTACTCCCTATAGGCAAGACATGCTGATAAAAGCTGAAAGGTGGAAGAAAAAACCAGACCGATATCTTCAAAGAAGTATTCAGAACAAGTCCACTGCATACAACATTAAACAATGTTGTTTAAATCTGTTCTAGGAATGGAGAATTGTTGAGACTGGAGGATAGTCAATGCTACAAGGCCTTAGAAAAGCAATAGAGTGTTTTCAGATAAAAAGAGGCCGTATTTGCCCATAAAAGCTGAAGAAATAGTGAAATGAGAAAGACATAGGAAATAATCAAGACAGAAAATATTGAGATTAAAAATTCCAGAAATGGGGATATTCAATTCCAGAAATTGAATAAAGAAATAAGAATTTATAGATTTAATGATATGGTTTTACAAAATGTATAACACTAGGAAACCAATAGATTAGACAGTAAGTATGAAGAAGATGTATGCATAATATTGACATTAAGATTGAACACGAGAGACAGAATAATTAACACTATTTGTATAATGAAACAATTTCTAGGGGTACAAGAACAACTTTAAGTCTTTGTTTCTGTACCAGTTGAAAAAAATCAGTTAATTTTAAAATTATGGAAATTTCATTCTACAGAGTCACAGTAGACATTCTGAGGCCCAGTAAACTCATCCAGTCTCTTGCATTCATGACCAAAATGAACATGGAGGAATAGGCAGGTGGTGACTGTGCCACAAGTACCTACTGAAATATTTGGATCTGAGCAGAATGTCAACCTGAAATTTTGTGTTTTTCCATGTGCACTAATTGTTCTTCTACAATAAGAGGTAGCACCAAAAAAGCACTAAGTGAAGAAAATGTTACTTTTTTATATGAATTTATTCAGAAAGCCTCTAGGTCCTGTCATTGGAGAAGAGTAAAAATTGTGGGAATAGCCATATTTTTAAGATGGTGGTGCCTTGCTTGGGTATGACTGCTTCAGCTCTCAAAAGTGTTGGAGATATGGAGGGGAATGAATGATTCGGACTGAAGTACTTTTCAAAAATAGTGACAAACAGAGTTGGATTGCTAAACTTTCATACGAACGTCACTTCATATTGGAGATGAAGTTATTTAGCGAGAGAGGAACTGTTGAGAAAAATGTTCTGGAGAGTCTGCTTGGCCTCGGATTACTATGGGGGAAAGAATCAAAACGGAGGCGTTGGCGGTTGACACAGAGGGTGAGAGATCAGCTGCAATGTCTGGAGGAGCGGGGAGGAAGAAAGGGAATTACTGGAGGTGGAATCAGCGCCATGCTCAGTGTTTTGAGCAGCAAAGGCAGCGTTTTGAGTGGCAGATGCAGAGTGGGTGGCAGCCATTGCAGCTGGGAAGTTTCTCTCCATTGCTGACCATCTTCCGAAGATGAGGAGGAGGTGTGAAAGAGGAAACGTGGCAAATGCAGAGGCCTAACATCTAGGCTAAAAGCTAGATCTTACAGAGTGTCACTTCCATCTATTTTGTTTGCAAATGCTTGCTTCTTAGAGCCAAAAATAGATTACTTGAGGCTAGATTTAACAACAAACCGGAAAATGAGAAATTGCTGTGTCATCATTGCAACAGAAGCTTCATTAAAGCCCTCTGTCTCAGATAGTGCTGTTAGTTTGATGGGATTTTCAACATTTTGGCAGGACTGGAGTTTTGCTCTTAGTGGCAAATCCCAGGGAAGGGATGTCTATTTTTATATAAATGACAGATGGTGTAATAATGCCAAGGTGTTTTCAAGTCTGTGCTCCCCTGATGTGGAGCTTCTGACCATCAAATGCAGACTCTTCTATCTGCCTAGGGAATTTTCTGTTATCATTATCATAGCTGTGTATAC
This sequence comes from Crotalus tigris, assembly GCF_016545835.1. Classification (NCBI taxonomy): domain Eukaryota; kingdom Metazoa; phylum Chordata; class Lepidosauria; order Squamata; family Viperidae; genus Crotalus; species Crotalus tigris. Next base: position 55,736 of record NW_024097166.1, on the reverse strand, counting down.
CTCCCCCCCCCCATGCAAACAGAGAAAAGGCCCTGAATGTTCTCTATCATACCATCAGTGACTTACAAACTACTCACTCAGAGGGTGCATTTATTGTAGTGAGGGATTTTAATCAAGTTGATTTGAAAGCTTTTCTGCCACATTTCCATCAATATGTGAACTTTGCAACCAGAGGAGTCAATACACTGGATCTTGTTTATTCCAACATCAAGAATGCATTCAAAGCTATCCCCCATCCTCACCTGGGCCCCTCTGACCATCTCTCAGTGCTGCTTATTCCAGCATATAGACCTTTATTAGTCAGAGTGAAAGCTACAGTAAAGCAGATAAGGGTTTGGACAGAGGGAGCTATAGAAGCATTACAAGACTGCTTTGAGTGCACGGATTGGAGCATGTTTAAAGAAGCAGCTACTGATAACCAACAAATAAATGTTGAGAAGTATACCACCACGGTATCTGCATATATCCAAAAGTGCATAGAGGATGTCTGTGTCCTTAAAAGTATTGTTGTGAGGGCGAATGAAAAACCATGGCTGACATGAAAGCATGGAATGTGGCTTTTAAACCTGGTGACATGCTGGCACTTAGAACAGCCAGAGCTAATTTGAAAAGTACCATAAAATGTGCAAAGCAAGCCCATTGCCAGAAAATTCAGAACTTTTTTCAGGACCCAACAAACACCAGGCGAATGTGGCAAGGAATCCAGGCCAAACAGATTATAAGGTGGCTCCATCGAGATGCAAGGATGATACAGACTTCCTAAATAAGTTGAATACATTTTTGGGAAGATTTGAGGCATCAAATAGCACTCCTGCTAGGAAAGCTGTGCTCTATCCTGACAAGCAAGTGCTTAGCTTTGATGTCACCTCTGTCCAGAAAACACTGCAGAAAGTTAACATTTGGAAAGCAGCAGGCCCGGATAATATTCCTGGATGTGTTCTTAGGGAATGCTCAGATAAGCTGGCTTGTGTTCTCACAGATATTTTCAATCTCTCATTGCAGCAGGCAGTAGTCCCATCATGTTTTAAGATGGCCATCATTTTGTCAGTGCCAAAAAAGTCCATAATTACAGGCCTCAGTGATTATTGTCTGGTTACACTAACATCCATATTATGAAATGCTTTGAGTAGCTGATAAACGACATTATTGTATCTAGCCTCGCACCAGCATTTCACCTGCTTCAGTTTGCTTACCAACCAAATTGCTTTACAGAGGATGCTATTTCTTCTCTTCTCCATCTGAGTTTGAAGCAATTAGAGGAAAGAAATACTCATGTGCATTTGTTGTTTGTCAACTTCAGTTCGGCATTTAACACAATCATTCCCCAGCATCTAGTAGACAAACTGGGCCTTTTAGGCTTAAACACTCCTTTGTGCAACTGGATTCTTGAGTGGTGAGGATGGCTGAAAAGATTATTGGCAGTTCCCTCCCTTCCATCCAGGACATAGCACATAAGCGTTGCTTGAGCAGGGTCCGCAAGATTGTTTGGGACACTACACATCCTCTTCACCACTCGTTTTCCTTGTTACCTTCTTTGAGAACACTGTGGTATATGAAGCAGAACATCCAAATTCAGTCACAGTTTTGTTCCATACAGTATTAACGTTGTGAACTCTAAAGCTTCCTCCTTCCGTTATATATTCAAGATGGACAGTGATTAATATTTATACAGTATTTACTTATATGTAAGGGTCTATACATATGTTGTATATAGTATGTTTAAATGTGTGTTATGTATGTGTACATTTTGAAAGCAAGCAACTAAATTTCATTTTTAATGTGTGCCGTTGTGCCCACAATAAAAAATGACAATAAAGGTCATCTATATTTTCCACTGCCAGACTGCCTGTTCCTGCCCACTATCCTGGTATGTTCACAAGAAGTTGGAATTGTCATTTTTAAAAACAATAGTGTATTTTAATTTCTTGAAGGTTGAAATCACTTCAGGATATTATTAAGGCTGTTCCCACACCTATTAGCACATAGTACGTGGTTCATCCTGACAGCAGATTTTTGCAAGATAACTGAAAGACTGAAGACAATAGCAGCATATTCATATGTAGATCTACTTTGGAATAATATTTTGACACTGAATAGATGTTATGTGGGTACAGCTTTAAAATCTATTCCTTAAGCATCCTTGACACATATTTGTCTGGGGTCATTGCATTTGCCTAGACAAGAACAGCCAGTTCTCCAGAGAAATTCAACATGCTCATAAAAGTTCATTTACTATGTATGTTGTACATTTTATTTTATTTTGTCTTGAGAACTGAAATTAGCTGCCCTGAATATGAATGCTGCATATTAAAGTGCTGTGTGTGTGTGTGTGTGGTGTGTATGTATTTAAATTGGAAGTGCAGTGATCATTCCAGTACCTTGTGCAATTTCTTGGGTGAATAATAAATGCCTCAAACAGCTTTTAAAATGTGTACTAAGATAGCTTAAGAACAATAACAACAACCTTGCAGACAAACTACTATATCAGTGTTTCTCAACCTTGACAATTTTAAGGCATGTGGACTTCAACTCCCAGAATTCCACAGCCAGCAATGCTGGCCGTGGAATTCTGGGAGTTGAAGTCCACATGCCTTAAAATTGTCAAGGTTGAGAAACACTGTACTATATGTTACAAAAGAAGTGAAACTTGTTTTTAAAATAATATAAATCAAATGATGATAGCTGGGAATCCCTAGAGATATTCACTGATTTAAGACAGCTCAGCTTAATGTGTCTTTTACATTGGCAGGTCATTTCAAAGACTTTTGGTATGAAATGAAGCAAAATTAACATTACCTTACATAAACCTGAATGTAGAAAAGCCTATTATTCTCCATATTTTAAATGTAGAATTTAGCTTTCAACATAAATTTTAACATTTTGTAAATATGCCATGAATCCAAGGGCTGAACTGAAATCCAGGGTTCTATGCCTCAGAAATGTATGGCCTTTTCATCACTTTTCAGTAATTCCCATATTTGTTTGATCATGTTTTCAGATTGTCAGATGAAATGCATGTCCAGGTGCTTTTATATCAAGGATAGTGAGCCCATTAAATGTGAGTCCATGAAAAAGAAGAAGAGCAGAATGTTTCCCACAAAGAGGTGTGGTTGGCAACTACTATATATTACAGTTTTTTATTTTATTAGAGACAACTATTTTTTTTTAAAAAAGTGACACTGAAACCTGTTGTTTTGTAGATATATTGAAGTCATGCTTTATTTTAGTATAATTTTTATTAACACTTTCTTTCAGCATTATTAGATGGTGGATAACTATAAATTATAAGTAATTTAAGAGACAAAAGAAGCAAATGTACAAAAGGTAAAGATCAGTAATTGCCCACAGCACCCAATACTCTCTACAATTGAGAGTTAATTGAACATAGTTCTTCCCACCCAAGTCTGACATCTTGTTGTTGTTAGTTGCAAAGTCGTGTCCGACCCATCATGACCCCATGGACAACGTTCCTCCAGGCCTTCCTGTTCTCTACCATGTTCTGGAGTCCATTTAAGCTCACGCCTACTGCTTCAATGACTCCATCCATCATTCTCTGTTGTCCCCTTCTTCTATTGCCCTCAATCTTCCCCAGCATTAGACTCTTCCTTCTCATTAAGTGGCCAAAATATTTGAGTTTCAACTTCAAGATCTGGCCTTCTAAAGAGCACTCAGGGTTGATCTCCTCTAGGACCGACCGGTTTGATCGCCTTGCAGTCCAGGAGACTCGCAGGAGTCTTCTCCAGCACCATAGTTCAAAGGCCTCAATTCTTTTGTGCTCAGCCTTTCTTATGGTCCAACTTTCACAGCCATACATTGCAACTGGGAAAACCATGACCTTAACTATACGTACTTTTGTTGGCAGGGTGATGTCTCTGCCTTTTAGTATGCTGTCTAGATTTGTCATAGCTTTCCTCCCGAGGAGCAAGCGTCTTAAAATTTCTTGGCTGCAGTCCCCATCTGTGGTGATCTTGGAACCTAGGAAGATAAAATCTGTCACTACCTCCATTTCTTCCCCATCTATTTGCCAGGAATTGAGAGGGCTGGATGCCATGATCTTGGTTTTCTTAATGTTGAGTTTCAAGCCAACTTTTGCACTCTCCTTCACCTGCATCAAGAGGCTCTTTAGTTCCTCTTCATTTTCTCCCATTAGAGTGGTATCATCTGCATATCTTAGGTTGTTGATATTTCTCCTGGCAATCTTGATTCCAACTTTTGATTCATCTAGCCCTGCCTTTCTGATGATGTGCTCTGCATATAAGTTAAATAGGCAGGGTGACAGAATACAGCCTTGCCAGACTCCTTTCCCAATTTTGAACCAATCAGTGATTCCGTGTCCAGTTCTCACTGTTGCTTCTTGAACCACATATAGATTTCTCAAGAGACAAATAAGATGGTCTGGTACTCTCATCTCTTTAAGAACTTGCCACAATTTGTTGTGATCTACACAATCAAAGGCTTTAGCATAGTCAATGAAGCAGAAGTAGATGTTTTTCTGGAACTTCTTAGCTTTCTCCATGATCCAGCATACGTTGGCAATTTGATCGCTAGTTCCTCTGCCTCTTCAAACTGCCTGTACTTCTGGAAGTTCTCGACCACATACTGCTGGAGTCTAGCTTGTAGGATTTTAAGCATAACTTTACTTGCATGTGAAATGAGTGCAATGGTGCGATAGTTTGAACATTCTTTGGCATTGCCTTTTTTTGGAATTGGAATGTAAACTGACCTTTTCCAATCCTGTGGCCACTGTTGAGTTTTCCAAATTTGCTAGTAAATTGAGTGTAGCACCTTTACTGCATCGTCTTTTAAGATTTTGAATAGCTCAGCTGGAATACTGTCACCTCCATTAGCTTTGTTGTTGCTCAGATTTCCTAAGGCCCATTTCACTTCACATTCTAGGATGTCTGGCTCAAGATCAGTGACCACCCTATCGTGGCTATCAGGGACGCTAAGCTCATTCTTGTATAGTTCTTTCACTTTCTTCCATCATTTCCTAAGGCCTTTCACTTCCCTTCTTTCCTCAGCTATTTGCAAAGATTCCTCAGACAGCCATTTTGCTTTCTTGCATTTATTTATCTTTGGGATGGTTTTAGTTGCTACTTCTTGTACAATGTTGTGCAAACCTCTGTCCATAGTTCTTTAGGCACTTTGTCTACAAGATCTAATTCCTTAAATCTATTTGTCACCTCTACTGTATATTCATCAGGAATATGATTTAGTTCATACCTGAGTGGCCTAGTGTTTTTCCTTACTTTCTTCAATTTAAGCCTACATTTTGCAAGGAGAAGCTCATGATTTGAGCCACAATCAGCTCCTGGTCTTGTTTTTACTGACTGTATAGAGCTTCTCCATATATGGCTGCAGAACACATAGTCAATCTGATTTCTGTGTTGACCGTCTGGTGATGTCCATGTGTAGAGCCATCTCTTGGGTTGTTGGAAAAGAGTGTTTGCTATGACCATTGTATGATCTTGACAAAATTTTATCAGCCTTTGCCCTGCTTCATTTTGTACTCCAAGGCCAAACTTGCCTGTTATTCCAGTTATCTTTTGGCTTCCTACTTTAGCATTCCAATCCCCATGATGATAAGGACATCATTTTTTGATGTTGAACTGGTCATTTTCATCTTCTTCAGCATTAGTGGTTGGGGCATAGACTTGGACTACTGTGATATTGTATGATTTGCCTTGGATTCGCACTGAGATCATTCTGTCATTTTGGGATTGTATCCCAGTATTGCTTTTCCTACTCTTTTATTGACTATGAAGGCTACTCCATTTCTTCTGAGGGATCCTTGCTTGCAGTAGTATACCTGATGGTCCTCTGAATTAAATTCACCCGTTCCTTTCCATTTTAGTTCGATGATTCCTAAGATGTCGATGTTCAGTCTTGTCAACTCTTGTTTGACCACATCTAGTTTGGTCAAACTGACAGGAAGGCAGTACAGAGAGTGGTGAGGATGGCTGAAAAGATTATTGGCAGTTCCCTCCCTTCCATCCAGGGCATACCACATAAGCGTTGCTTGAGCAGGGTCCGCAAGATTGTTTGGGACACTAACAGGTTCCTTTGGAGAAAAAGGGGCGTTGTCTTATCTGAACGCCTTTTCTCAACATGATGATGGAGAATCCACGGATGGGTTGTCTTAATCTATCTGCTCCAATTAGACTAAGTCTGAAATTTAGTACCGCCCCCTCTGTGCCAACTGCACCCCAGTTTTAGGCTAAGGCGATACTCAGACTTTAGTCCAACGCGTCTGATCAATATGGGAACCAGGCCAACTGACCTAATGGGAGGGAGTGGATTCTCCATCATCATGCTGAGAAAAGGCGTTCAGGTAAGACAACGCCCCTTTCTCCAGCATGATTGGATGGAGAACCCACGGATGGGACATACCAAAGCCCTGTGTCCCTAGGGTGGGGAATTAGATTGGGCCTGGGTCCCATCCAACGTTAATGTGTGTTCTAGAACCTTGCGGTCAAATGAAGCCATAGAAGAGGCATATATATATCCATCTTGTAGTGACGGACAAGGGAAGAGGGCGATGCCCATGTTGTTGTTCTACAAATTCCCTCTATGGAGGCCTGATTAGACTAGGCAGCTGTAGCAGCTGCGCCCGGGTGGAATGGGCCGTGAAATGCCTAGGAGCTTGCAGTGACTGAGACTGGTATGCCAGAGAAATACAAACTCTAATCCACCTCCGTATTGTGGTTGAAGAAACCTTCTGACCTAGTGATGAAGGGTGATAGGACACAAACAGAGCCTCTGTTCTGTGGAAAGATGAGGTTCTCTGTATATAACAATATAAGCCCTGCGCACATCCGATTTGTTCCACTGAACCTCTATGTCATTAGATGGGTTAGGACAGAAGTCCGGCAAAACTATTTCCTGAGATCTATGATACAAGGACTTGACCTTAGGCACAAAGGAGGGGCCTAGCCTAAGGGTTACCCTGTCCTTATGGAAAGTACACAGGTCCTTCCTCATTGAAGAGCAGCCAGTTCAGAGATCCTTCTGGCTGAAGTTACAGCAACAAGAAATGCCACCTTCATCGATAACTGTTTGAACAAACCAGTGTCAATAGTTCAAAGGGTGCGAAACAAGAGCCTATAAACCTGATGAAGATCCCACGAGGGGTATCTATGTACAGTTGATGGTCTGACGTTAGCTCCTTTTAAGAAGGAGCGTATCATAGGGTGATGTGTTAAGGATTCATTGCCGCAGGAAATAACTGTGGCAAGTGATGCTACCTGCCTGTGGATGGTGCTTGTGGAAAGCCCTTTGTCTAGACCATCCCTCAGGAACTCCAAGATAACTGGCATTGAAACCGCCAAAAGGTCAATTTTTCGAACTAAACACCAATTACAGGAGCCTCTCCACGTGGCATCGTATATTCTATTTGTAGAGGGTCGTCTGGATTGCTGAATCATAGCTATGACCTTCAATGAATATGAGTCTCAGCCTAAGGCCTGCCTCTCAAGTGCCAGACAGTTAACTGGAGCCATTGAGGGTCTGGATGGCGTAGTTCCCCCTGAATGTGGGAGATGTGATTTGCTGGGATCCTCCATAGAGGGGACGCGGAGAGCTCCATCAGGTCAGTGACCAAGAGCGTCTCGACCAATGCGGCACAACCAGGAGGACCTCTGCTCATTCGTGAAGGATCTTTCTGATCGTGGCAGGGGAGGGAAGGCATAGAGCAGTTCCCTGGGCCAGGGACTGCGGAGTGCATCTGTTCCCTCCGCTGATGGAGATGGGAACCTGGAAAGGAACCTGGGAAGTTGTGAGTTGATTGGGGAGGCAAAAGGTCTAAGGTTGGGGAACCAAACCTGTCCACGATCTCTCTGAACACCTTCGGATCCAGCTGCCATTCGGAATGGTCCACGGTTGCTCTGCTCAGTGAGTCTGCCTGCTGGTTGGTCACTCCGAATATGTGCTCCGCCCTGATGGAGGCAAGATTCAGTTCCGCCCAGGACCCCAGCAATTTGGCCTCCTGCATGAGAGGCCTGGACCTTGTCCCCCCTTGTCTGTTGACGTGGGCCTTGGCTGTAATATTGTCGGTTAAAATCAGGACATGTTGGCCCTGTACTATATCGGTGAATCTCTTTAGGGCCATATGTATGGCTCTGAGTTCCAGCCAGTTTATATTGTTCTTTAGGTCCTGTTTGGACCACCGACCTTGAGCCCAGTGCGTGTGGAGGTGTGCCCCCCACCCAAACAGGCTTGCATCTGTGGTAATGGTAATCCTGTCTGGTTCTAATACTGCTCCCCGTGACAGCGCCGGGGAGTCCCACCATTGAAGGGAGTTCAACACCGATGTGGAACTCGGACCTTCTGGTGGGATGTGCTGGTGTGAAGTCTCTGAAATGGAAGGAGAAGCCATGTAATTCTCTGGCATGGAGGTGTGCCCATGGCACAATTTGCACGCAGGACACCGTCTTCCCCAGCTGCTGTGATAGGGAGGTCAATGTGACTATTCTGTCCCTTCGGATCTGATGTACAAGAGTCTGAATAGAGTTCCTGAGATAGGTAGACCGTACAATTTTCCGTGTCTATAACAGCGCCCAAATGGAGGAGCCGGGTTGTTGTATGACTTTTCTGGAAATTAACAGAAAACCCGTGCTCCTGAAAGACCTTGATGGCTAGGGCGAGGTCTGACTGAGCGTTTCGGAATGATGATGACTGAATTAGTATGTCATCTAAATAGCCTTGAATTCTGATTGGAATTTGTCTAAGGTGGGCTGCAAGCACTGCCAGTACCTTGTAAATACCCTTGGTGTCGATGAGAGGCCAAATGGTAGGGCTCTGTACTGGTAGTGGCATTGAGCATAGCTGAATCTGAGGAATTTGCGGTGGTTAGGAAAATGTCTCAGTTAGGTCTATTGAGGTAAGAAAGTCACCTTGCCCGATGCTGGCCAGGATTGATTGAAGTGGTTGCATCTTAAACTTCTTATACCTCAAGTAAGGTTTAGACCTTTCAAGTCTAAGATTGCCCTCCAGCCCCCCAAGTCTTAGGGATGACGAAGAGGTTTGAGTAAAACCCTCATCCTTCTTGGTCTTGTGTACTGGTTCAATTGCTCGTATTTGTAATAAATGAGCTATGGCCTCTGACATAAAGTCAGCCCTGGACCTACTCGTTGGGATAGGGCAAGAGCGGAATTTGTCAGGTGATTGAGAACAAAATTCTAGTCTTAGACCTTGCGTGACGGTCTAACACCCATGTATCTGTAGTGATGGCTGTCCAAGTGCTGGAATAAGGGGCCAGCCGGCTTCCTATGGGAAGTGAGACTGTGAGATCACTTGCCTCGTTTAGAGGAATGGCCCCCCAGGCCTCAAAGGGGCCACTTGGCCTGGATCTGTGGTCTGCTTCTGCATGCTGAACGATCTGCCTGGGCCCAGTCCCAGGATGGAGCTGGTCGAAAGGCAGCCTCCTGTAACTGCTTTGTGACATGAGTTAACCAGAGTTTTATGTTTGTCCTTACCTTCAGTTAAGTATGGTTCTAGTGCCTTACCAAAGAGATGTCCACCTGTGTAAGGTTTAGAGGCCAGACGCCACTTGGTCTTGGTGTCTGCTCGCCAATTTCTGAGCCAAAGGAGCCTTCGTGCGGAGATGTCTGCCGTGATGGTCCGGGCCGTGTATCTGGCCGTGTGCAGGGAAGCGTCGGCTAGGTATTGAGATGTGGCCACTAACTTACCCAGATTTTGGTGAGCTCTGAGCTGGTCTGGAGGGATCCTGTCCTGGAGCTCACGTAACCCAAGGGCTGAAGCCCTGGCGAAGAAGGCCATGGATGTTGCCGCCTTTGTTGCCCAGGCTGATGCCAGATGGAAACTACGCAATGAGGAGTCAATCTTTTTATCCTCCGCTCTAAGTGCCTCATTTATATCCCCAGGAATGTTAGCATTGGGAAACAATGAGTTCAATGGCTCATCAATCTCAAGGACCTCCAATAGGGAGGTCAGAGAAGGGGCAACATTGAATAATGTCTTCTCTATGGCACCAGGACTTGAGAGGGATCCTAACTTCTCCCATTGCTTTTGAACCCTATTGAGAAAAGGGGGCAGGGGATATGGTTCTGAGAGACTGAGGGCTCGTATATATAACATGGGGACCCTTGGATGTTGTAGGTGGGCCTCCTGCTCTTGAGGGAGGTTTGCAGTTGTGCAGGCCTTGATTAGCAGGGAAATAAAAGTGAATGGTCAAAGAGACCGACAGGAGGGGTGGGGTCAGATGAAGTGATACTTTCATCCTCTGACATAATCAGGCCCGATGGGTCAGCCCCTGTTGATTCTAGATCTGATGAAGGTTCATCCATGATATCTGGAGATTGGAATGATACATGGATTGTAGGGGTGGCTGTTGGGTGTGGGAAGCCATGAATTGAGCCACAGCCTGAGCTATCATGGACTGAAGGTAGTCCGGGATTAGAGTCTGGTTGTCAGGGGGGTGAAGCCCTGCTGCAGTGGGGGTGAATGTGGTCTGGGGGCCCACATTAAGTGTGTCCTGGCTAGTCAAGCCTGTCCCTGGGCCCACCCTTGTGGCTGATTCTAGTTGGGAAATTCCCCTGGGGGGAGACCAGGCCCCTGGGGCTGAGGCACAATGTGAGGAAGGGGTTCAAAAATGGGCCTTCCCGTTGTGCCTGTCTGACCTGGGGAGGCCGCTCTCAGTCTTTGGGACTCCTCCTCCCTCATCTGTGGCATATTGGACTCCCTGCTTGGCCGAGCTCGCTTGGTGGTGCTCTTTCCACTTGCCTCTGTTTGATGTTTCCTCTTGGCCGGCTCGCTGGTGGTTTTCTCCGCCATGATGAGTCTGCTCTGGACTCAACCTTAGCAAAAACGCCCCCCCTCGGCGTTGTAAACTTGCCAAGGGAGCCGCAGAGATGATTCGGCCCGTGAGGGGGGTGGGCAATGGGGATTGGTGGGCACTGCGTCCCTCAGGAGCAAGCTGGCCCTCCCCAGTCCAATCCGTCTGTGGAGATGATGTAGTTGAATCTCGAGGCCTCTGCCTCAGGTGGTCATACACTGCCCTCAGGATTGAGTTACAGGCAGTCTGGGCCTCAGTCACATACAAATGGCCGCTGTGAGTCAATTCAAAATGGCAGCCGCAGAGTTCGCGCTGAAAAAACGGCCGTTAGAAGAAGGCCTTGAGGCCTGAGGCCTAAGCTGCGATGAGCCCTCGTTCCGAGGAATCGCTTGGGCTCCTAACGCAGCGAATGGATTACAATTAGGTGAGCTGAGAGAGGCTGAGGCAGGCTGAGGCCTAGTAAGGCCTCCAGGCTCCGAAAATTGGATCGGTGCCAAAAACTTTCTCCTGCTGCTGGGGCGGTCTGCTGAGGCTGAGGGACCTACAAAAGACTCCCTCCAGGCCTGACGAGCATCGTCGTCGCTTGCGGAGCCCCCCAGTCAATTGGCAAGCTTACCCCTGCCTCTAAGGCCTCCAGGCTCTGGTTAGAAGAATGGAGCCTCTGATGCAGAGGAACGGCCCCTGGTAGGAGATTTCTCTTGCTTCTGGGAATCCAATTTTCAAGCTGATTGTGAAGCTGAAAGGCTCTCAAAGGGAGAAAGGGAAAGTCCCCCCCCCCCAAAAGGAGGTTTGTCAGCCTGTCAGCCTGCTAGGCTACAGGTTGGGATGATCACTGGAAAAAAAAATTTTTTTTCTTTTTTCTTTTTTTTTAAATTATCAAATCTATTAATAAAAGTGGTTAGCACTAAGCTAAAGGGAATAAAATAAAATAGGAATACACAGTCTTCTGCTCCAGGAGCGAAGAAAAAACGCGTCTTAGAGCAAAGAGACTAAGTCTAAAACTGGGGTGCAGTTGGCACAGAGGGGGCGGTACTAAATTTCAGACTTAGTCTAATTGGAGCAGATAGATTAAGACAACCCATCCGTGGGTTCTCCATCCAATCATGCTGGAGAAGATCTTTACAGCATCGGACTTTCCTTTCACCACCAGATGCATCCATAGCTGAGCGTCCTTTTGGCTTTGGCCCAGTCACTTCACTCTTTCTGGCGCTACTAGTACTAGCCCTCTGCTCTTCCCCAGTAGCATATTGGACACCTTCTGACCTGAGGGGCTCATCTTCCAGTGTCATATCTTTTTGCCTTTTGGTACTGTATCATGGAAAAGATACTGGAGTGGGTTGCCATTTCCTTCTCCAGTGGATCACATTTTGTCAAAACTCTCTGCTATGACCTGTCCATCTTGGGTGGCCCTGCACTACACAGCTCATAGCTTCATTGACTTATGCAAGCCCCTTCGCCACAACAAGGCAGTAATCCATGAAGGAGCTGACATCTTAATTACTGCATTACCCAAATTTTACAAAAAAAGTATTTCTGAGATATAGAAATCTAAATGGCCAAATGAAGACTTTTTAAATAGATTCCATTAGTCATATACTTCAGGGAAACAATTTTTGTGATTTTTTTTTTCCTGGCATTTTAGACGCCTCCCTACACTTATATATTATAGAGCAGTGTTTTTTAAACTTGGCGATTTTAAGATGTGCGGATTTTAGCTCCCAAATTTCCCCACTTTCAAAGAATCCATGTATTTTGCACATAGTGCCCTCTGAAATTTAGTTTCTCCTACATTCTTTCCTAAAGTTCAGTATTGTTCATATTTTTAGAGAAGTTATGAAATTACTTTATTAACAATGTTTTGTTATTTTGCTCAAATTCTCCACAACAGATTATACCATCTCTTGGGTGATTTATTTATACATTGCTTGCTATATCATTCATCCTCTTCAGATACATTTTGAAAAATAAAGCCAGTGTATGTCAGAATCATCTGGAATTTTCCAGTACAATTTAAAGAATTGCTTTAGACATTAAATGAAAAACTAAAAAAAAAAAAAAGTCTTTCAGCCATTGGAAAGTTATTGATTTTATTCCCCAGTATACAGTTCTTGCAGCTTGCTTGGATCTTTTATATATTTTGTCAATTTTAGCTTTATATCAGATATTTTAACAAAAGTAAACCCACTGCCTGACCTAATATAAAACAGAAAATTTAGACAATGCTATGATTTTATCTAAATGTAAAAAATGTGAATAACTTTTATTTAACTAATTATAAGTAAAATTATATATAAACTTCTAAATGTATATTAAAGCATAGTACTTAAAAACCTACTATTCTAATTTTTTGAGAAAGATGACAGAATCACAATCCTGCAATATACTGTATTAAAAAAAATAATGTGAACATAGGAAAAACATGTGATATCCCTTCGAGCAGTAATCAATCTTAAATCTTCTTTTCCTGTCTTTAATTTGCATCATAGTCTCATAGTTTACTTACTGGGATAAGTTTAGTTTATTTGGAGGAAAAGCTGATTTAGCCAAACAATGACCTAATAAAAATTTCATGACTCACAGGATATGGAATTTTTTTGCACAGTTTATGCAGTCTTTTAGAAGAAAACATTAAGATTTAATCTTAATTCCAGTAGTCTATCTTAACCTAACCTCCATAACTCAAATGTCATGAGCCATTAATTGACTTATGTATCAGATCAATTCTGTGATTTCATGAGCCAAAGAAAAATCTCCCTAAAGCAACAAGCCAAACGTATACTTTCAGGCAGCAGCAAAGGTTAGCTAATGCTCTGCATTGTTCCTTTGTTAGCCATTGTTTCATACTTCTATATAGAAGAGGGGAAAGGACCAGGTGGTAGAGGAAGGGAGACAGAGAATAAGTTAGTCTTCCAATAAGAGAAGCATAGTATATTGGAAGAATCATTTTTCATCAGACTTAAAAAGATAAAGACAATACCCATTTGAAAGTTCAAAAATAAAAAACAGGGTCTTTTATGTTTTAAAAGCCAGAATTTAAATTAGCTACAATATCCCTGCATGTATTGATTTGAAACTAGGCAATCTTCATACTGTTCTTGAAATTATTATCCAATTCCATTAAAAAAAACCAAATAACTTGTGTGTGGTTTTTTTTTTTATTTAAATCAATGAAATTCATGAACCTTGCTTCAGGTTTAGCCTCAGGGTAAAGTAGGCATCTTTACTTACTGAATCATTCTGTTTTCCTAAAGAATTGTCAAGAATAGTCATGCAAAACTAACCATTAAAAATATAGGGAAGAGCAGTCATATGTATATTGGCTGTGCTTGAAAAAGGAAAAAAAATAATAGAGAATGCAAACTATACTTGAATTATATGAAACAGGTTATGGCTCTAACTGTACAGTTAAAAGCACTGCCATGTATCAAAAAGATCTCGGGACCACCAACAGATTATTACAACCACATGGTATCAGTATAGCACACAAGTCAATTAAAGTCCTCTAAAACAAAAGATCCTAAGAAAACCAAAAGACCCAGGAGCCCCAGAAGAAAAGCAGGAGTCATCTAAAACACACTTTGTAAGAACTGTAACTGCCATTATGTAGGACAAACTGTCAAAAGACTAGTATAGTATATCCATGAACACCAACCAACAGCCAGAATACATGATGAAAATTCCTTGATTTCGCAACACATGGACAGATTCAATCATAATTTCAATTGGGAAACTGTGGAGCACCCTAGATGAAGTCAAGTCTAAAAACATCAGATAATTCCTGAAACCTTGGCACTCAGATAAATTGTCCATCAACAGGCACATAGAGATAACATACATCTACATACCCCTCAAGAAAGACAATCAAAATACTGAAGAAAACAAAAATACCAAAACCCCTCTTCATTAGCAATCAACACCCATGTAACAGAGATTAACATCAAGATTCATACTTAATCAAGAATCAAATAAACGCTTCCTGTGACGGCGGCGGCGATGGCGGCTGTTTTCAGCCGTCCGCCCTGGAATGTGTCAAAGCCAGCTGAGACAGCGAGCAACAGCCGTCTCGCGGCTTGGAATCTCTCTCACTGGGCGAAGGGGAGGAGATGAGTTTCCCTCGGATAGTGGCAGGGCTCCCCGAGAGACCCCAAAGTTTTTTTTTCTTTGGAGGTCGGAGGGTGAGAGCTCCCATGGAGTCTGAGGCATTCTCCACATTCCAGGATGCCTTTGCTCTAATTTTTTTGGGGGGGCAAAGCTAGACGCCGCTTACACATCTGCTTTCAAAATGAACTTGTGAGTAAAATTTAAAGCAGACAGAGCTGACCAGGGAGATTATATCTGTGATTATTTTGAGACTTTAACTCTGGAAAAGATTTCATCTTCTCTCTTTTCTTATTTGAGAGGGGTGAAAAATGGCGCTGAGATGTTGTTTTTAAGAGTGAAAGGACCGGAACTTTAATTTGAAACAATGTAACAGCTTTTTTTCTTCTTTTTTTTTCATTTACACAGGGGGCTTTTGTTTTTGTTTTTTTCCCTCCTTTTGTCTTCTTTTTTCTCTCTCTCTCTTTGTTAAAGGTTTTATAAGATTTTAAGAGTTTTTTTTTCCAAGATGGCTTCAAAGCATTTTGGAGCTTTAGTTTCTAAAGCCTCAATCTCCTCTTCGGTAATGCAGACAGCTCAGCAAGTTGAGTCTAAATTTCCACCACTTTTCTCTGCTTTACCAGCAGTTTTACCTAAAGACTTACAGGACACTTTGGAAGATAGTGTACGACGAATTGAAAAAGAGATAAGTGAAATTATTGAAAATAAATTTAGGAAATTGAGAGAAGATATAGCGTCTGTGCTTCAGAAGTTTGCTGATCACATAGATCGTTTGGATCAGCGTATTGATGTTGCTGTAGAAAATTCTGAAAAATTGGAAGATAAAATAGAAAATAAGGTGGAAATAATTCAGGATGAAATTACTATGTTACAATACAGAAGTATGGAGTTTGCTTTAAGAATAAGAGGAATGCAGGAAAATAATCAAGAAGATTTGAGACAAGTGGTTGCAAAGGCTATAGCTCTTATTTTGGAATCCGAGCCTGAAGAAATATTGAGAGAGACAGAAAAAGTTTTTAGGGTTAATTCAAGGGTTGCAAGACAGAGGAATCTGCCACGAGATGTGGTTATTTATTTTTTTAGTAGATCACTTCGTAATAAAATTTTACAAGCCTTTTACAAGCAGAGATTTCAAATTGCAGCCCAGGATGTTATACTTCTGAAAGAACTACCTTCAAGAATTTTTAAAGTAAGAAAGCATTTTGCTTTTTTGGCTGATGAGCTTAAGAGGTGACAGATTCGTTTCAGATGGGAGATACCAGCTGGAATGGTGGTGAATTATGCAGACTTGATACAATTTTAAAAGTGAAGGATTTTTATACTTCTGTTTTGAAGGCGGGCTCTTTATTACCTACAGCTGAGATATTAGAAAAAAAGTTGGAAGAGCAATTGATAGAAGATATGCAGGTTAAACCTTTGCAACAATCTCTCTTGACAGAAGATTCATTAATAAAATTGAGTACTTGTGGAGCTTTTAGAAGTAAAATAAAGGTGGAAGAAAAGCTGGAAGAGCAGCTGACTGGAAAAAATATGCAGGTTGAACCTTTGCACCAGTCCTCCTTAACAGAAGATTCATCAAAGAAATTGGGCATGACTCGCGCAGCTTTTAGAAGTAAAATAATGGAACAGCAGAAGGTTTTTCGTCATCTTCTAAGTAACAGATAATAGAAGGAGAAGTTGGAATATCCGCCGGCTTGTTATAAGGAGTTTTGTTAAATTTTTGTTATTTATGATTTTTGCCTGGGAGAAGACTTGATAGGCTTTAATCTAGGGATTTAATATCTGAGAGTATCTACTATGATTTCTGTTCGAGAGAATAGCTGATAGGTTTTAATCTGGTGATTTAATATTTGAGAGTACTTATGATATATTAAAAGTGGATAAGAATGTTATAAGGTTTTGATTTGGGAGAAAAGGGTATTACATTCATTTGGGTCTGGGGGGGAAAGAGTTAAGAGCTAAGTTTATATTGTTTAAAAGAAATACACATCTCGGTGTGGAGAAGGTGGATAAATTATATGAAGAACAAATATGGGATTTAATGGGTAAATTATGATTAGAGTAGATATGATTAAAAGTATTGTTTGGATGATGAATAATTTCCGTTTTACTTATTGTGATTTAGTTTGTATTAGTTAAAGTTAAAATAAATATGGGATTTAATGGGTAAACTTTGATTAGAGTAGAGATGATTAAAAGTATTGTTTTGATTATGAACAATTTTTGTTTTAAATTTGGCATTATTTGATTTTGATTTTCTTTAATTTGTTTAAATTTGTTTTGTATTTGAGTTGAAGTAATGTATTGATTTTGTTATTTGTATAGTTGGATAAGTTTAGTTAGATTTAGTTTGCATTAGTTAAAGTTAAGTAGATTTTGTTTAATATGTTTGAAAAAAAATGGGTAAACTTTGATTAGAGTAGATATCATTAAAAGTATTGTCTTGATTATGAATAATTTTTGTTTTAAATTTGGCATTATTTGATTTTGATAGTTGATTTTCTTTAATTTGTTTAAATTTGTTTTGTATTTGAGTTAAAGTAATGTATTGATTTTGTTATTTGTATAGTTGGATAAGTTTAGTTAGATTTAGTTTGCATTAGTTAAAGTTAAGTAGATTTTGTTTAATATGCTTGAAAACCCTGTGCCAAGCTCTGGGAAGTGGGGGGGAGGGGAGGTTGGGGTGGGTGGGTTTTTTGGGACTTGGAGGGAGGGGGGGTTGGGGTGGGGGGGTAGGTAGGTTAGATGATAGGATTAAAGTAAGATAATAAGGGATAACTTATGAGAGAGATGTTGCTTGGGCATTTCCCCGGTACTGTATCCGAAGAGGGATGAGAGAGGAGGAGAAAGGTTAGGGAGGAGAGAGAGAGGAGGAGAAAGGCTTGGGAGGAATTATGGTGAGAGGAGAGGGGGAAGGGAGAGAGAGGTGAGGGGAGGGAGAAGGAGGAGGGAAGTAAGGGAGAGTACAAGAGAGGGCGGATGCAGTTTCGTGGGGGTGGGCAGGCGACATCTAGCTGTATTTACTTTATCTTGTTAAATGTGAAATTTCTTCTTTTTTGTTTATGTAATTGATAATTGGAAAATAAAAACTTTTTTGAAAAAAAAAAGAATCAAATAAACAATACTCCAATCAAGGAAATATCGACACAGACAGACAAACTAACAGTAAACAACAGTCTAATCAATGAACGACCAAGGATATGTCCACCAACGCTGACATGGCAAGCCATTAGTATAAAAATAAGAGGAAACCCCACTCATTTCTAGCACAGATTATGTTACCTAATTCGGTAATGAAATGTCTGCAAGAAAACCACCAAACTCAGCACCAAGGATCCCACAAAAACTGTTACTTTAATTGGATTTTTTTTCCTGTTTTCTATAAATTTTACATATTGATTGTATTTTTACTTTCACCTATAATTCTCTCTATTTTGGAAAGAAGAACAGTACACAAATAACATCAGTAATAAGATAATGGTGAAAGAGATGTAACAGCCCCAGTGCAAGAAACATTACACAGCTTAATCCCTCAAATTCAGATTTTATGACTCATTGAAATTCTCTACATTTTAACCAGGTTAGAATAAGTAAAAAATATTCTGAAGAAGATTCATCTTGTAAAACCAAATTGAAATACAGATTTTTAACATGAATGTTAGTTTCATGCTACGCTATCGTTTAGCCAAATAAACTGGCTAAAGCAATTTTCCTTTTCCTAGCTCAGAATGGAGATTTCATATAGAATATAACACAGGATTGAAAGACATGACAAAATATTCAGGAATTGTAAAGCATTTTGCTGTCACATGATGTGACAGGTTTGTGTGCTTCTCAGAGTAGTAAAGTTGGAGCATATTTCTACCTTTCTGTTCCTGTTTTAAATTTATATATTTCAAGACTCATATTAATATTATGCAAATTTCCTGAAAAACTTCTTACTATGTGAATTAGGTTTCTATCTTACTCCCAAGCGCTTTAGAATTTCTCAGTTTGCTTTATTATTCTGAGGAGGTGTCAGATGCTGATGTGGTCTTTCTTTTCTATTACTCATCTTTCTGTTATTCAGCAACATCTCTCTCTGCTCATTTTTACTGATATGAAAAAGAAAGACACAAAGTCTTTCTCAAGGAATTATTGCAGTCAAGGAATCTACAGCTAGCCAAAAAAACTGGTTGTACAAATTAGAATAGTCATTCACTTAGCTCAGCAGCATCTTTACTAATTTTATCGCTAGAAACTATAGCCCATATATCCATGATGTATATTGCATATTTATATGATTTTCAACCATGAGGATGATTTTGAAAATTCATATGCAGTGAGGAGAAAATAACTGAAAGAGTGCAGTTGGAATAGCTGGCTAGTCCTTTCAGTCCAGAAGCTTCCAAAGAGCAGTGAGGTCTCATTCCTAGCTGTGACATTTCTGGGTATGCCATATTAGTGAAACACTAATATCAATGAGAATTAATGTTTTGGAAGACAGTGACTATTATGCTAGGAATTCAGATTAAATATACGTGGAATAAGAAAGAATTAATGCATTTCTGTATTTCGAATAAAATATCTGTTACAAATTCATTAGATATGTATGAATGACATTTTGAAGTGGAAAACTAATTGTTATTTCTTTTACTATCTGCTAACAGTACAGACAAACATGCTGAAAGAGAGTGATCAAATGGAAATCCTTATAACACAGTTAACATTTAAATAATTGTTTTGCTTTGGAAGAAGTACATGGATTAGTACTTATTGTGGTGGAAAAAGTATAAGAATTAGTACTTAATGTAAAAAATAAATCCTCTGAGTTGAAGAAAGTAGATGCCAAAGAATAAGAACAATCAAGTTCATTTTGCTACATTCTTCATTGCCAATGGAGTTTACTAGACAAAGGCAGGATGACAGGATCCTTTACATTGATCAAGGCAATTACTCTCAAAGCACAATCAATAAATCAAAGCTATATTTCCCTAGAAAGATCTAGCCTGTAGCTTTTCACAAAAAAGGCATTTAAAAATAGTGCAGTTTTAGATATAAATAATTAGCATTTACACATTTAGTTTCCTTAGCATCAGTAATGTCATAACCAATAAGGGATTTTCCTCTAGAAAATAATTTTTCTCCCAGAAATAATTTTCATTTAGATTACTACCATGAAAATATCCAAAAAATATTAATATTTATTATTATATTACAATCCAGAAATTTCCTATGCTGCCATATTTTTGTGATGATAAGGTATCTGGGATGGATGGGCAAAAGAACATGCAGAAAGTACATTTTTCAATGCTTAAAGATTATCCCATCTGCCCAGCTAAAACAAACAGTCACTTACATTAGATAGCAACAGTATAATATGATGCTGTCAGCAGATGTTAACTTTAGTGATAATGGCAAAAGAATAGTTTCATGCTCTATGAGAAAAAGCAATGGTAAACCACTCCTTTTTTTTTTACCAAAACCCCCATGCGAATAAACAAGATAAAATTGTTTAATTTATTTAAAGCCTGCTAGGCAGCTGGTAACTGATGTTGCTATGCAGAAAAAGAAAATGTGAAGCTGCAAAGACAGAATACTGGGAACTAGAAGTAAGAAGTGTGAATATCAGAAAGCTCAGCACAGTGAAAAATGAAATGGAACAACTACCATTTGATGTCTTAGACATCAATGAGTTGACATGGATTGGAACTGGACATTTACAGTCAGATCATGCTTTTTTGCTAGGACATGAAAGGATATATTGTTTAGGACATGAAAAATAAAAAGGAACATTATTGCTTTGATAGTCAGGAAGGATACTGCTGTAAAGAATCATAGAAATGAGTTTGGAGAAGGTATGTGGAGGTAGTCAACAAAAAAAGAAAAAAAAGTAAGTCCAGAACAAGAAGACAAATATCAAAAAGGAACATCAATTGCCTCCAATTAACTTACTTTGATATAAGAGGGAAGGAAGAAAAAAGCTCTGGACTTTCAAGATTCTATTACTTTATCCTATATCAATAAAGTAGAGTACTAATAAATATTATGGAGTCTGTTTCCATATCTGGCCTATCCCAAAGAGCTGACAATTACAGAGAAATTATTTAGGTACCATGCAGTCAATGACTAATATCAATGAGTTTGTGAACAACTATTTAATACAAAGCCATTGAAGTTTAGGTTCCAACAACTAACACAGAAAAAGAACTGTATAGGCTTCATATCAAGGTCAGTCTAAAATTGATAGAACATGCAAACCAGACATGTTGTCTCTGGTTGGAGACAGGAAAACCAAAATTTGAAATAACAAAGAAGAAAATATAGTTTTATTGTATGGCTTTAAAAAAAGATAAATGAAGCAAGAAAATTTATTTTTGGCAATCCAGTGATTTCTTTATTGGTAGCAGATTTTTCAGACAGCCTAAATGAAATTTGTATATATATATATATATATATATATATATATATATATATATATATATATATATATATATATATATATATAAATCCAAATTTCTTTTTCTGACAAAGAGTTAAAGAATTAAATTGGGAGACTAAGATGGCCATTTCGAGCTCATTCTGCTCTCGTCAGTTAGCCACACCCTTTATGGGATTCGAACCTGGGCAGTTTACATGCTAGGCAGTGATTTAACCACCAAGCCACAGGCTCTCCTCCCTCTTTGCCAGCTGAGTCAAGGGAGTATATGCAGGAAGTTTTTCAGACAGATGTCTAATTGATTACACCTTGACATTTTTTAACTGCTATACTGCAGTTTTATTTTTTTACAATCTCTTTTGCCTTGCAGCCCCAACTAGGGGCGTTAAGCAGGCTCAAGGCGCAACTGCGAAACATTACAAATCCAAATTTCTTTTTCTGACAAAGAATTAAAGAATTAAATTGGGAGACTAAGATGGCCATTTCGAGCTCATTCTGCTCTCTTCAGTTAGCCACACCCTGATCAGTAAGATCCTCCATAAACACAACATCAAAACAGCATTCTGCCCAAACAGAAAAATATCCACCATCCTTAGAAACCCCAAAGATAAAATTGACTTAGAAAATCAAGGAGTATATGAAATCCCATGCACTGCTTGTCCCAACACATACATCGGACAAACCAACAGAAGAATAAGTGCACGCATTGAAGAACATAAGAACTCAGTCAAAAAAGAGGAACCAACATCTTCCCTGGTCCAACACCTTAAAGCCACAGGACATGAAATTGACTTTAAAAATACCAGAACCATTGCCAAAAGTGAACATTTTAATAACAGAATAATCAGAGAAGCCATCGAGATAGAAAAACGCCCACACAGCATGAACAAGCGAGATGATACCTCCCGCCTACCAGCCATTTGGAAACCCGCCCTTATTGACAAACGACTCCCTAACACAAAAAATGATACCAGACCCACACTCACAAAAACCACACAGGATGTCACCACCACACATCCACGCAAAAAGCAAACCCAAAGCCACACCGATGATGAGGCACGACCACAAACCAGAAGCCAGACCACAGCTGCATCATTAGCCACTTTAAACCCCTCCAATCCATACATGAAACAAACTGACACCCTCCATGAAGATGAGGCACGACCACGAATGCGAAGCCAAAAAGTAGTAAGGCAGCCCAAAATCTTAAATCCCCCTGCAACTCAGACTAACCTGAGCACAACCAAACAGAACACTCCCCCAGCCAATCAGAGCACAGCCAACCCCCCAGCCAATCAGAGCACAGGCAACCCCCCAGCCAATCAGAGCACAGCCAACCCCCCAGCCAATCAGAGCACAGCCACGCCCCTAACCAATCAGAACACACCTCCACCCAATCAGAACACAGCCAAGCTCCCACCCAATCAGTTCATACCCCCACTGGCAGTTAAAAGGAAGAAACAGCTAAGACCACACATTGCTCCTCGAAGCACGAAGCTGAAAGCACCAGCCTGAAGATGACGAATGGGATTTCGTTGAAACGTCGCCAAGACACTTCCAATTTTACACAGGAGAAAACCCGAACAACCAAAGACCTACATTTTATATATATATATGTATGTATGTATGTATGTATGTATGTATGTATGTATGTATATTCCCCTCCTTTTTGGGGAAGGGTGTGATAGCGAAAGACAACCACAATTATGAGACCACCCCCATAGAAAAACAACCTATCGAACCACCCCAACCAGTCTGGAACACTGTGTGTGACCACCTTGATGACAGTTGGGTACGAGGAAGGGGGGTTAAGGATGAAAGGAAAGACACTCATGGAAAAAGTGACTGGGTAAAGCGTGATTGGGGAGAAGAAAAGGACAAATGCGGATTACCACTCGAACCCGAAAGGGAGAATGAATTGAGGGATAGAGACAATCAGAGGGACAAAGAGTTTACATTACCTACCTTAGAATTCAAAGAAAAGAAGGCAGATGAAGATATACACATAGCTAGGAAGGACAGAAAGAAACGAACCACCGGAGCACAATTTAACCAATTGGGTCCGGTGACGAGATCGAGGAGCCGAGTGCAGACTTCGGCTTGCCTATAAAAATGACTCTCTCACCCTGGCGGCCCAGCCCTGATGATGCCGGCAGGTGACGGCGAAAGCTTGGCGTTTTTAAATTAAACTTTTATAGTTTTAATTAATACCTTGGTGTTCATTTTATTTTGGATATATACATATATATATATACAAATATCATCAGATGACACATCCAGAAATAGGATTGTCAGTTATTAATAAGTAGTTGGAAGGCATAACAACAAAAATGTAGTCAGGGATTTACTATGAAACAGATCACAAATTGTTCATGTTCAGATTCCAAGTCAAGCTAAACCAGAAGAACAAAGCCAACAGTTTCCATAATATGATCTTGGACATATATTTTCAAAAAGTATCAGGATTTTCTGAACTTGCTTGATAGAAAATTAGAGGAAGAGTGAAAGGAAATAGGTTTTTAAGGCTGATTGTGAAGAAACTGCCAAAGACCAAGAAACCAAGCTGGATGTCAGAACAGATTGCCAAGAAGAGAAGAAAAGCCAAAGTCAAGGACAAAAATCCAGAAAGAAGCTTAAACTGAACTTCAAAGAACTAGTAAAAGAAAAGAGAACACAGGAAAAACATGGTAAATTTCCCCAAAGATCTCTGAATACAAAAGGAGGTTCATTTCTAAACGATCTGTATAAAGGACACAAATGATCAAGTAAATGGTTCAAAGAAGGCCAAGCAAGATGGAAGAAGTATACTCAACATCCAAGATACCATAGATATTCCCTATTTACAAGAATTTCTAGTACATGAATGTAATGTTAGACCAGCATCCTGGTCATTATTGAGTCGGAAGGTAGCAGGAATCGATGGAATATCTACAGAACTATGGTGAACAACAGAAGAAGAATCCATAAAAATTCAAATAAAAGCATACCAAAAAATCTGGGAATTGGCAAAGTGGTCCACTGGTTGTAATAGGAGAAAATCAACAAAAGGAGACAACATAATGGGAAAATTATTTCACAATAACCTTAATTTCACATGCTAAAAAAATATGCTTAGAATCATTCAATGCAGATTACAGTTCTTCGTGGACAGCTGTTCAAGGGATTTTAGAAAAGAATAAGGAACAAGAGATAATTGAGTCAAAGAGTATTTTTTTAAAAAGTCAATATGTGCTTCATTGATTATAGAAAGGCCTTTGATTGTACAGACCATGACAAGTAATGGAGCATTTGTAAAAAAATGAAAAATCCAGAACATCTCATTATGTATAAGACTGGTTCCAGGTCAGTAAAGAAGTGAGACAAGGTTAATATCTGAAGAATGAATCATAACTAACTCCAGATGCTATAAATGCAAGAACTCTGCTACTAACTTGTTTAATACAACTTGCATCTAAACCTGTGCCCAATAAATTGGCTTTCACAAATTACCCCAAACCAAAAAGAATACTATCACAATTTGAATAAAAATTGCATTGTGTTCAACTGATTCAACATCTAAGTTCATTAAGTGGTATAAGTATTAGTAATCTTGAATATTTATTATTGGCCATTTAAAGCAAGAATAATTGTTATGTTCAAAACTATAGAAAAGGTGCATAGAATAGAGTATTTGATCTTAAAGGTTCTGTTTATGAGAAATTTATCATAGTATCTTGTTTTTATAAAATACTCTCCCTTTATTTATTTATATAATATGTATGGAGAATTATATAAATATGTATGGAGAATTATATATCTGTATAAAGAATTAATTCATGAAATAATTACTTGAGTATTTTACACTAAACTCCATAGGATGATTTTTAAATAGACATATTTTTAAGAAGAGATTCAAAGTAAATCCATAACAGAAAGAATAAGCATGTGAACTGAAAGTATTAAGTAAATGATTCCTTAATGCTGATCATCGAGCGATACCAATTATTTATTAGCTATTTTTACTGTTAACAGTTGTATCAACTGTTTTATAATACATAATAGTAGCCATGCACCAAAGCAAAAGTGTCATAAAACTGTTTCCGAAATGAAGTCTAAAAATAGTTTTTCATAAAATATTCCTACATTCATAAGGAATGATACATTTAACCCACTACCGGCATGACAGAATATCTTTGCCTTCTCACCTTCTGTTCACCTCCATGCAAAACTCATCCATCTCCCACACAGTGATTCATTTCACAAACAGAATAGGTACAGTTACCGCACAATTTGGGGGCAAATGAACAAAGCTTCAATCTAAATTCTGCAGCCTAAGGAATTTCCAAGGGATAAGTACATACTTACTTCTCATGTGCCGTACTTTTTTCCCCCCAAAGGCCATTCCTATTATCTGAGCACAAACATCTCTAGAGAAGAGGATACCAATTAAGTGGCTTTTAGAAAATGAAGCCTCCGTTCCCTTTGGAAGAACATTGCATGCTGCTTCTTCAGGATAAAAAGTCTTGCTCCTTGAAGTTTTAGCTGCTTTTCATTTACATAAAAGGGGATGTTGCCAAATCTTATTCAAAAAGCTGTTTTGTACAGGACATATTTTGTTGCCTTAAAAACTGCCTTAATATTCTGTCCTCTCATGGGACTATAAAGCTTACATCTACTGTCTACCAAAAAAGCTTCTGAATGAAAAATTAGCACATACATTTCTTGCCTATTCTGACCTTGTCCTTGTTTTCACTAAACAAAATCCCTGTCTATTTTTCTATCCATTGGTGATCATTCTGATGAATGTTTTATTCTCTGATTTACTTTTCTTTAACTTCACTATTTTTCATATAAGAAAAATGTATCATCAAGCTGCCATATCCCCTTCCATTTGATTTTCAAATTGTCCCTAATTAATATCTCTTCGTGTTTTCTTACCTTGTCTGCATTGCATATGACAGCGTTTTCAGAATTTCTTCCTTGGCTATAATGGGAAAAAGATACAGAATTAGTCTCCAAATAAAATATTTACACCATCCAAAAAGCAAAGTTGTTTTTCTGAGAGGGACTGTTTTATTTTGCAGATTATGACAAACTAGTGCCAATTTGTCATAATCTGCAAAATGTTCATCATGCACACGGTCTTCAGCAATTAGGATATAGAATCCTTGTCTGATAGAATACATTATTCACCAATTCATTCCTTCCCATCACATTAACTTAATATTCACATTGCAGATTTTCAGGGTTTATTGATACTGTATAATTGTCACATTGATCCATTATCTTGGGCACATTTTTTAAAGTTATTATACTTCCTTTTAATGACACAGTACATGAAGATTCCAATCTTTCTTTCAAAATATTTTTAAAAATCAAGTCAGATCCCTTTCTATAGCTTATTACAGAATCTCTTTCATCATTCTATTTCCACAGGCAAATTCTTTGTTTTCTGTCTCCATCCAAGACTCAAGAGACTCAAGAGCGCTTGAGCTGACCAGAGAGTCTCTTTTTCATTCACAAAAGAGCACTTTTCAGGTTCTCAAATACCCACAGTCTTGTTCTTTCCAGCCATCTGTTTCTTTATAGCACATATCCTGTTAGTTGAGCAGCTTCACAGCTTCAAATACATCACAAAATACAAAATAAGATATTCTCTGCAAAGACGTGACAGACTCAAGAGGCAGATTTAGAGAGCATGTGTCTTCTTGAGTAGCTGAGCAGAATGTTTGATCTCCATGTTGTGGCTGAGAGGATAATCCTAAAGCCCTTCAGCAAAGGATCAAAAAAAAAAAAAAATTGTCCTAACTTATGGTGTTGTTCCATCCCTTGCAATTAAATAAAAATAAGGCATCTGAATTAACTAACTTTTCACAATGGTGATATCTTGAAATTCAACAGAGAATTGAAATTGAAATTCAACTCATCAATTTAAAATCTCCACCATTGGTGAAGATTTATACATGATCCTTATGACTTGTGTTGTACTACAGGTTACACAGGAAAATGAAGGTAAATGGATGTCGAGGGTACAGGACATTGCATGATAAATTCTGTAAATGTACTGTGTTAAGGTAATGAGCTTATGTCATTAGGTGTAATATTTATTCTAGAAAGAGGGTAAATCTTAGTCCTGACCTCTCATAAAGAAGGAAGATACTTTTAGAGTTCCAGCATTTCCATGCTTCTCATCTGAGTATTCAGAAGTGTTCTAGATATATTAAAAAACAAACAGATGAAGTAAGATAGCATTGGTTTTTCTCCTGCAATGTCACAAGGCACTGCTACTTTCTGAAATAGTCTCGTTCATGTTCATGTTCAAGGCAGTGGTGGGATTCAGCCAATTCGCATCAGTTTGGCAGAACTGATAGCTAATTTTTTGTTGCCTAGGCCCAGAATGGACTTCCAGAAGCAGCATCCACACAGAGAACCAGTTGTTCACATATTTGAATCCCACCACTGTCTCAAGGGTAATATCAGGAGGTGTGAGCCTTTAAAGCAGCTATTAGTATTCAAGAAAGTCAGAGGTCTGTGTTTGCTTTTGATTTCACTTTGTTGTAAATGGACTGTTCTAGTCTCTTTCATTATCATCTTGATCATAAATAGTGACTTAAAGTGCAAAAAATGTATTATAAGTTGCAGTGTTGCTGAACGTTTGAAAAGAAATAACTAGAAAAGTCAGCAAGAAGGATACTAAATGAAAAATCAGAGTTTTGCTGATATGTGAAACACAGCCCTATCTATAGTAGGCCAAAGGGGAAACATAATTATTTCATCCAGTTGTCTTGCCAGTAATGTCATATATTTCAGGAAGGGGAAAAAAAGGCAGGTGAGGAAGTAAGTTGAGTAAGCAGAATTACTGTCTCTTTTTTCCTTGTCCTGGAGCTCCCAAATTTTAGAGATTATTTTATAGGAAGATCAGGCAGTACTGCCTCTGTCTCAGTAGGTTGCCTGTTTTGTAAAGCAAGGAAGGACCAATTTTCAAAACAGAGGTCCACTTGTATGACATTGGAAGTTACCCAATAAAAGACTTGATGTATAACTATGCAAAATTTAATAAATACAGTTAAGCAAATAAAAGTGTAGTGGCTCATGAGATTAGAATGTTGGGCTGGCAATCAGCAGGCTCATGTTTGAGACCCATTGATGCTGTGGGATGGGGTGAGCTCCTATCACATGCTGTAGCTTCTGCCAACCCAGCAATTCAAAAATGGGTGACCAGGAGTAGAATAATGGATACCACTTCAGTGGGCAACTTCATGGGGACATGAAAAAAGCCCCAAACTCTGGGTATCCCCCAGGCAATGGTAATGTCACCATCAAATCCTTTCACCATGGAAGCACTTCAGTGCTTTTCTGTTTTTCCAACATGGGGGAAAAAGTGAACCTAATATAATCGCACTGTCATTTTGCAGATGAAACACATTCAGTTGTTTATAAAATAAATTACCTTGGTTTGTGAGACATAATTTATCTTTGAACACATCTGGGTTTCACAAAGATAGTTAATAAAATTATTGAAGAAAAATTACTACAAATGGGAACAGAACTGGATTCAATTCTCACTTCATATTTTATTGGCCAAATATTTCAGAAATTTAATTCAATGCATACATTTTCCATATGGGTTCCATTATCTGAGGCTGTAAAACTAGTACACCCACTCAAGTACATGGCTTTGAGCTTGGGAGAATGAAATCTGTCATCAGACCTTTTCTTCCACTTCTCTGCCAGCCTCAGCAACCACATTTTCAGAATTTGGCTTCTTGGAATGACTCAATTATATTTAGTGTTGAGTCCGTGGCGGGAAAACAGACACGAGAAGCAGCTGGAGTTCTCAGTTTCATTTATTCAGCGTTCAGCTTACAGGAAGATGGCTTCAGCCTCACCCAAACGCCTCGCAGCCTCTTATATAGGCAACTCCCGGGTAAATGGGTTACTTTTCCCGCGCCAGCACCCGCGCATGCGCACGGCGCTGGCGACAGCCTGTCTGGTCCCGGGCAGCTTTGCACCTGCCCGGGACTGCCTGCAAACGCCCGAGCCGTTTGCAAGGCTCGGGACATAACACCCCTTTCCCCCGGGCTAAAACTACTACCAACATACAACATTTATTTTATATGACATTTTGCTCCCCAGTGCTCCCACTGATTACTGGCTTTTGCCTTGCCAGCAATGTTATGTAATCTTCTAGATACTTAGGAGATTTCTTTGCTCTCTGTGACCTTCTTAGCTCTGGGTTACTGGCATAAGTCCCCTGACTGGAGGGAGGCGTGAGCCTGTTCTCTCTATTGTGCCCTGGTGTCTTCCAAGGACTGTGCCCCGATGCCTGGCCTGCTTGCTTGCCCACCGGGCTCGTCAGGCCAGGGCTTCTGTTACTTTGTGACCTGGTTGACCTACCTAGCTGTAGACCCTCAGGCCCCTTGAAGTGATAGCCCACTGCTGGGCGTCTCTGTAGAACCTCCTAGGTCAGTCCAAGACCTGTCAGGAGGCTGTCCATTCCCTGAACCCCATTCTGTGTTCGGGCTCGTGTGGGTTTCTGTACTTTCCCAAAACTCAGGTGTTCCCTGATTTGTGCTAGGGTTGTTGTAGTCGGGACTTGGTTCCTCGACTAGCTCTGTGTATGTTTGACCCCCTGTAGGATTTGGGGTAAGGTCAGGCCAACCTTGGGAATTGTGTGCCAGCTCTCTTGCGGGGAATGATTTGTTGGGATGCCCCCGGGTATCCTCCGTTGCTGGAGTGCTGTGTGATGTGTGTGGAAAGTGAGTATGCCCCCGGGGTGACTCCCTGGCTGGAGTAGGCGTGAGTGCCTGTTGTGTGGGTAAGCTCCATGACTTTCTTTTCGGAGCAATTGCAGAACCTTGGGACGAGCCGTTTGTGGCTCCCTCAGTGGAGATGGGCAGTAGCTCTTGCCCTTCCCTTTGCTCCAAAGGGTCCCCCTCCCCCCCTGGAAAAGACCCAGGAGTCTCAGCAGAAAAGTCTCGCCTAGAGCGAAGTTGGTCGATGTGCCGACGCAGGACACGACCGTTGTCCAGGGCAACCTCGTAGGAGAGAGGACCTGTGATCCTGGACACAGAAGCGGGGACCCATGTATGACCAGGCCCGTAATTGCGAGCCCAAACCGGGGCACCCACAAGTAGTTGTCTAGGTGCCCTAGGATGTGAGGTAGATGAAGGCAGTCTGTCCGGATGCAACCGGTCAAGTCTAGTAGTAAGTTGGCGCCCCCAACGAAGTTCAGCTGGACTTCTCCCTGTAGAAGTGGATGGTGTGGTGCGATAAGAAAGGAGAAAGTCAGCCAACCTGTGATGCCAGTCCCCGTAGGTGAGTCTCTTCAAGGCGTCCTTTGCGATGCGCACCATGCGTTCAGCCATACCGTTGGTGGACGGGTGAAAAGGCGCAGACGTGGCATGACGAATCAGGTTTGCCTGTAAGAAAGCTTGGAATTCGGAGGAGGTGAATTGAGGGCCGTTGTCGGACACAATGACATCTGGCAGCCCGTGTGCAGCAAAAATCCCCCTCAGTACCTGAATAGTCTTTGCAGTGGTGATGGATGAGACAGGCACAACCTCAAGCCATTTTGAATGGCTGTCAACAAGGACCAAGAAGAACTGGCCCTGAAAGGGCCCAGCGTAGTCAATGTGCACCCTAGACCATGGGGACTGTGTTTCCTCCCATCTATGCACAGGAGCTTGGGGCATCTCTGGGCGAGATCGTTGGCACAGGTGGCATGCGTGTACCTTAGCCTCAATATCTTTATCTAAAGCAGGCCACCACAAGTGGCTGCGTGCAAGAGCCTTCATACGAACAATGCCAGGATGACCCTCGTGGAGGGATTCTAAGACCCTAGTCCTCATTGAGGTGGGAATGACAACTCTGTTTCCCCAAAGCAGACAACCCTGAGAAAGGGACAGTTCGTTTCTTTTGGACCAGAAACTCTGAAACTCAGGACTAGGGCAGTGCTCAGGCCACCCGGACAGGACCCAGGAGCGGACACGTGAAAGTGTGTGATCTGTACCTGTTTCAGCGGTAACATCCCTGGCACTAAGAGGGAGCTCGGGCAAGGCTTGGATTGATAGAATGTTGACAGCTGGCGCGGGGTCAGCTTCTACTACTGGCAGAGGCAACCTACTGAGGCCATCAGCATGGCCCATTTCTTTCCCAGGCTTGTGGAGTAATGAAAAATCATATGCAGACAAGAAAATAGACCACCTAAGCATTCTAGGGGAAATGATGTGGGGAGTCTGCTTACGTGTGGTAAACAGTCCCAGCAGAGGCTTATGGTCAGTGAAGACCGTGAAATGCCTGCCATATAGAAAATCGTGGAATTTTTTAATTCCAGCAACAACAGCCAGAGCCTCCCTGTCTATCTGAGCGTAGTTGCGCTCGGCAGAAGACAGTGTTCTGGAGTAGTATGCAATAGGAACCTGAGTTCCATCAGACCTGAGGTGACTCAGGACAGCTCCAACCCCGTAGGGGGACGCATCACAAGCGATGCACACAGGGAGAGACTCGTTGAAATGTGCAAGAACACTGTTAGAAGTGAGCAAGGCCTTGACTTCTTTAAAGCAAGCCTCATGCGCTTGTGACCACAGCCACACAGCCTGTTTGTCTAGTAGCCTGTGAAGAGGCTCAGCTACACTAGCTTTATGTGGAAGAAAAGAATTGTAGAAATTCAGGAGGCCTAGGAAGGCCTGAAGTTCGGCCTTAGACTTTGGCCTGGGTGCTTCTAAAATAGCAGTTAGTTTGGATTCAGCAGGATGAATCCCAGCAGCATCAATTTTGAATCCCAGAAATTCAGTAGAAGGCACCCCAATCTGGCATTTGTCTTTTCTGAGCTTGAGGCCTGATTTCCTGAATCTTAACAGGACAGCCCTAAGCCTTTCAGCTAGAATGTGTGTGGAGTCTCCTGCAATCAAGACATCGTCAAAGTAGGGGCAGACCCCTGGTATACCTCGTAGTGTGTTTTCCATTACGCTTTGGAAAATCCCAGGAGCGACATTCACTCCAAACTGTAGCCTTTTTACCTTAAAGGCTCCCCTGTGGGTCACAATGGTCTGAGCTATGGCAGCATCATCATCAACAGGCAGCTGTTGATATGCTTGAGCTAGGTCAAGCTTTGCAAAAACACGCCCCCCCTTGAGAGAGGCCAGGATGTGACTGACCACAGGAACAGGATAGGCATGTTGCTGCAATGCCTTATTGAGTGTGCATTTGTAATCAGCACAAATGCGAATGTCCCCATTTGCCTTTAGAGGCGTGACAATGGGGGTCTCCCACGGGCTGGAATCAACAGGTTCTAGGATTCCCTGTTGGATTAGTTTGTCTAGTTCAGTGTCAATCTTACTTTTTAAAGCAAAAGGGACCCTTCTTGCTTTAATCCTAATGGGAGTGACAGTGGGGTCTAGCTTTAAGGACACAGGTGGTCCTTTGAATGTGCCCAGCTGGGGGCTGAAAACATCTGCAAATTCTTTGCAGACTTCCTGTAGGTCGAGTGTTTGTAAGCTGTTGAGTCCTGTGACGTGTATCCCCAGGGCCTCAAACCAATCGAGTCCTATGAGACTCGTTCGTTCACCCCCTACTACTAATAAGTCTAGTGGACCTTCAAAACTCTTGTATTGCACGTTAAGGGTGGCCCTACTACTAATAAGTCTAACAAAACACAATAACACACACTCTGATTCTGAAAATCTGTTAATACAATATCAGAAGGCCTTAACTTGGCCTTAGACCCACTTCTGGAACAAATCTTCCTAAATGTATGCAATGAAATGATGGACAGGGCAGACCCTGTGTCTAGTTCCATAGATAATGGAACCCCTTGTAGCTTCACGTTGAGTGACAGCTTTTTCTTCATGGGCTTGTGTGTGCCTGTTCTACAGATGCTTCTTCGCGAAGCGCAAAACCTACCCTATTCTGGCTGGGGAATCTGGTACCCTTTCAGGCGTTCTTCTTGGGGTTGTGCCTTTCGTCGGCCCAGACACACAGCTGCAATGTGCCCTTGTTTGCCGCATGCCCGGCAGGTAGCGGAGCGGAACTTGCAGTCGGTTCTCCTGTGGCGACCTCCACAGCCGATGCACTTGAGCGGAGCCGAAGAGCTTCCCTTCTGGTTCTCTTCCTTCGCGGGGTGTAGACGGTCGACTTCCTCGTCCGGATCCTCCTCGGAGTTTCGTCGGACGTCTTCCTGGTGCACGGACGCACCCTCTGCACTGTTTCTGATCGGCCGCATGTTTTTGATGGCGCCGCCTGCTGCTTCTTCTGCGGTGACTTCCCTTAAGGCGTCTTGGAAGGATAATTCTTCCTTGCGAAAAGTCTCTGTTGTAGCTCGCGATGCCTTAACCCGCACACGAATCGGTCCCTCAGTCGTTCCTCGAGGTCCTTGAACTCGCAGGGCTTGGCGGCCTTCCGTAACACGGCGATGTATTCCTTGGCTGACTCACCGGACCGTTGATCCCTCTGTTCGAAGATGTGGCGCCATGAGATAACAGACACCTTGGGGTTGAAGTGCTCCTTCAGCAGCTTCTTCAGGTCTGCGTAGCTTACAGACTCTACTGGAACAGGTGCTGCAAGGTTTTCTGCGATTTCGAAGGCGTCTTGGCCGCAAACGCAAAGCAGGGTGGCCGCCTTCAAGCTATCTTCCCTCACTTGGTTTGCCTTGAAGTAGTTCTCCATTCTGGATACGTAGGACTCCCACCGCTCTGGATGTGAGACGTCGAATTCCGAAAGCCTTCCGATTTTCGCCATCTTCGGATCTTCAGGAGACGGGTCTATCAGCCAGCCTACCCCCGAATGCGCACCGGATTGGCGGGCAGCTGCCAAGTCGACGCCGTTCCTCTTTCGCCGCTCAGGACTCCTTGGGTAAGCTTACACTTCTTCCTTTCCAGGTAGTGCAAGGCATCCCACCTTCGTCGCCAGTGTTGAGTCCGTGGCGGGAAAACAGACACGAGAAGCAGCTGGAGTTCTCAGTTTCATTTATTCAGCGTTCAGCTTACAGGAAGATGGCTTCAGCCTCGCCCAAACGCCTCGCAGCCTCTTATATAGGCAACTCCCGGGTAAATGGGTTACTTTTCCCGCGCCAGCACCCGCGCATGCGCACGGCGCTGGCGACAGCCTGTCTGGTCCCGGGCAGCTTTGCACCTGCCCGGGACTGCCTGCAAACGCCCGAGCCGTTTGCAAGGCTCGGGACATAACATTTAGAATTGCTATATCTATTTATTCCCTTCAGAAAATGTTTTTCCTGTGCATTTTGCATTTTACCTGAGAGTTTATATTTTGAAAAGCATATCCAGTGCTTGACAAGCAATAGAACTACATAGCTACATTCAAATGTTTTCTTTTAGCAAATGCTTTTGTCATTCATACTCACTGTATCAGTTATTTGCTTTCAACATTCCTTCCTTAGCACTCTTACTACTCCAGATTTATACAGAATTGATACAGAAAGACAGAACTGCCCCTGAATGCTACCTCTTTTCAGCACCCTATCAACT
Organism: Crotalus tigris; assembly: GCF_016545835.1. Lineage (NCBI taxonomy): Eukaryota > Metazoa > Chordata > Lepidosauria > Squamata > Viperidae > Crotalus > Crotalus tigris. Next base: position 20,965 of record NW_024097166.1, on the reverse strand, counting down.
TGTCCTGCCAACAAAGCAAGTCATTTCCTTTCCTAGATACTGTATGGTATATTCTGCATCTATACCTTTATTTTTCCCCATGTAACCTCTAATTATTTAAATCCTTGATGTTGAACTTGCCTGTCAGAAGATTAAAACTTCACAAGGCTACAGCAGCATCACAGGAGTTTTTCAGGACCCATGACTAGCAAATTTTCCAGTAAATAAAGAAGGGAAATATGTGAAAAATAACAGCATCTCAGTGCATTCTCATTAAACCTGTAGGAAACATACAAAGAGGGGAATAAAGGATCAGCATCCTTGTTCCAGTAGATGAATTAATCTGTCAGTTACTATCAATTCCCTTTCTGTATCAATTTGTGATTTTTCTTTAAAAAAAACACTACATGAACATTCATATAGCCTAGTTACATTTTTGAGACTGTTCACATTTACTCACTTTTGATGTACTTTTTGAGCTAAAATATTAACTGCATAAATTTTGAAAAAGGGGAATAATGAATGAAAAGTGTCCTTTCCTATATTAATTAGTATCATCAGAAATCAGCACACAAAGCAAGGCCATTCAATCTCCTGAGTTCCACAAAGCACAGGAAGAAATTGCTTGCCAGATCACTGAAATAAATCTCAAGTGCTCACTGAAAATCAACAAGATCCATTAGGTGACTGGGGCAGATTATTTTAATCACACTGTCACCTTTGCAGAGGTCCAGGATATTGACAAAGCAAATGTAATCTAGGAAGTAAGCTAACATGGCAAAGGGCAGATGACAATATATTTCATTACCATTGCTCCAAGATAAAAAACAGATCCAGCTTATGATAATGTATGTCAGTTGAGCTAGAGACAAATAGCTTGATTCTAGTCGCTTGTCTCCAGTTTCCATAGCATCCACGGCATTTCAGAAATGACAATTTAGCATTAGTATGCACCATTCTCTGCTGGCCTTGAGTGAACAGAGTGAATAACCAATGCTACTTCTACTTGTTCTGGCCTTCCACAGTCACCCAATCCAGTTACAGTGGCAGCAACAAAAGTAGCATTAGTTATAGCAATGAAGGTGACAGAGCAACCTTTGCCTCTTCACTCTCTTCACTACTAGTACCATTGGCCTGCCAAATGCTAGCTTTTATTCCTTCACTGACAGTCAGATTCACTGCCAATCTCATCTCAAATCTTTGATTCCTATCAGGAATTCCTTTCTTTCATTCTCAATGCTTCTTCAATGCTGCTCTCATCTTTTAGTTCTATGTATACCATTCACACATTCTCACCCCATTAGTGAACCTTCATTCTTCAATAATTCAGCAGCCTAACTACATCCTTCCAAAACCTTGTTCCGATAAAGCAGTTTAATTTAATTTTATAGAGATTACTCTAATATTTACTGTCCAGGCTCCAGCTGACTCTGGACAATGTACAATAATACCAATAAAATGAAAATAGAATACAATCATTGTAAAAGAATAGGTAAGAACAAATGGCAAATCTAACTAACCTCACCCACTGATTGTTCTTTCCATACCAGCATTAAACTCTCTAAAACAGACCTGCCAGTTGGTGTGTGTGAGTATGTGTGTGTATCTGTATGTATATATGCGTACATCTGATTTATATATTTTGTACAACTAATGACAATGTCTATAATGGTCCCTCCTCTTATTTTCCCACAGAAATCACCTGTTAACTTGGTTGGGCTGAAAAAAAAAGTGACTGCCTCAAAGTCACCCAGCTAGCTTCCATGCCTTAGAGCAGGAGTCTTCAAACTTGGCCCTTTTATGACTTGTGGACTTCAATTCCCAGAATTCCTCAGCCAGCATCACTGGCCGAGGAATGTGGGAGTTGAAGTCCACAACTCACAAAAGGGCCAAGTTTGAAGACCTCTGCCTTAGAGAAAACTGAAACCCACACTTTCCTGTTTGTAGCCCAACACACAGTGGTGGGATTCAGCCAGTTCGCACCACTTTGCAGAACCGGTAGCTAATTTTTTGTTGCCCAAGGCCAGAATGGACTTCTGGAAGTGGCATCCACACAAAGAAACGGTTGTTCACATATTTGAATCCCACCACTGCCAACACATCAACCATTGCACTTAGTTCTCTTTCTGTATATGCATTGATGTGTGAGTGAGAGAGCAAGACAAAATATTTCTCTGTCTACTATCATGAATAATAATTGTTTCTGTGCTCCAGTCTTAGTCCTTTCAACTATCCAGAATTTTAATAGAAGAACATATATGTAGTTCAAGGTTGAACTGTATTGCTTAGTGCTCTCTTAGCTTTGTTATTTACTTACAGATGTTTCATTGCCCAACTAAGTAACATCATCAGTGTAATGATTCAAAGCTTTCTTAATTTGCCAGAGACAAGCAATAATTGTTTGCAGGTAGGGTAAAACTATCAATCTGCCTGAGATTTTTCATGAAAAGTCTTTGAGATAATAAATACACAAGGTGATTTCCTTAATGACATTCAGATGTCTGAAACTAATGGTATAATTTTGGAAATTGAAGCGTAGCATGAAGAGGGTGTAGATATTGATATTGTAGAAAAAAGAGTGACTTCTATTTGCTTATACTTCAATGTTGGTGCTAATAACCTTAGTGTCAAGGCAGACTTTCTAAAATAATGATTGCCCAATTTCTGAAACATGTGAGACAGCTTACAAATAGTCCATTTTAGGCTTTTATACATGTTTTGGCATTGCCACTGGCATTGCCTCAACATAAATTATTCTAGTGCTCATATTTACTTCTACTTCCCTGTGCCTTGAATTATAATGTTAATGCAGGCTGATTTAATTTGGGCAGACTCTTTAATTCAGTGGTCAGAGTCCCTTTTCAGTATTTGGATCAGAGAGATCCAAATTGCTGTTCCAACTTGATACTTTAGCAGGAAACACTTGTTCAGTTTACAAATAGTTCTTGGGTTATGACAACTCATTCAGCAACCATCCATGCACCATTGTTCTTGCCATTGGTTTCTGCACACCTGCCCATGCTCCATAGCACATGCTGTAATGACCCACATACCTGCCTTTGCTCCATAACATGTGCCTATAGCACGTATCTGCCCATAGCTCTCACCAACAGCTCTCACTTGTTGACCTGAAACTCTACTTCTTCTCATATCATTGTCACATGAGGTCTTTGGTCAATGACCCAAGCATCTGGTTAAGACAGCAGCCAGGAATGCTAACTGGTAACGTGACATTGTTCTTTACAATTGCATCACTTAGTGACAGAAATTCCAGTCCTAATTGTTGTCTTAACCTCAGGACTATCTGTAATGATTTACTTCAAAAGAGTGTGAATCAAATTTTTGGAATTGAAGTGCCCTATAGACTTAGTGTCTGCCTCAAACCATGTGTGGGTGGGAACAAAGAAGGTCACCAAGGGATAGCAGATGTTTCAGGCTTCACTCATTGTCTTCCTTTACATGTTTATTATATACTAAATCAGATTGCCTAAAATCTAGAACAAAAATGTCAACAAATGAATAGAGTGATGGTGATAAAAATACCGTAATATGGTCATACATTTAAATGCTTCTGTGATAACCATTTCAGTGGAGAAAATCAACTACACACAACTCTAGCAACATACAATATAAGTAAAAAACAAAAAAGAACCCCTGAGCTAGATGTTGCATAAAGTTGTTTTATCTAAGGTGACTGATCTTTGATGAAAACTGTATGATCTTGTGAAATGAGCTGCTATTTTTTTAAAAAAATCATAGAATATATAGTTTGCAAAGGGCTTCAGAGATCCTTGAGTCCAATTTCCGACCTGATGCAGGAAACCACAACTATATTATCCCTGACAAATCTGGCATCTGTTTAAATAATTTAGTAATGAAGAATCTACCACTAGCTGAGACGGTCTGTTCTATTTCTGAGCAGATCTTGCTGTTAAGAATTGTTCCTGATGTCCAACTGAAATCTGTATGTTAGACATTTTATAATCCTTCTACCTTGTCTTGTCAGCTGAAACAACTCTAAGTTATTCTACCCCACATTCTACATGACAGCTTGAAGAAAGTTATGTCTCTATACACACCCAGCTCCTTGTAATTTCTCCCTTCCAAGCTCTTATGATATTAGTTGTTTTCCTCTGGATATTCTCAAATGTGATAAAGTCCTTCCTAAAATGCAGTGCCCAGAACTGGACCCAGTATCTAAATACAGCCTGACAGCAAAAGAATTTAAAGAAATGTAATTGATCAAGTAGAGTCATAGCTACAGTAATAATTAATAGATTATAGCTATTAATTTACAGATGACAGCTATGTTTTTAATTATCCTTCTGCTTGCAATTTTATAGCATTTTAAACAAATAGATATCATGAATTATAACTAAACAAATCCATCTGAATAGATTCTTTAGGTAACCAGCTGTTGCCAAATTGTGAAGAAAATTATAGTGAGCTTTCATGTTGTATTAGAGAAATGGTGATTGTACTGTTATTTATCCCTAGTTTGTAGATTGAAATTATACCTTCCCTTTAATACAGATATTATTACCTCTGAGAAAACTGTTCTAATATTTATGGATGAATATTTGAGAAGAGGAGAAAGAGATGGAGCCTTTATTCTTTCCTATTGGTGTTCGTTCTGCATAGGAAGTGAATCCTAATAAAATCCCTAGGAACAAATCTACTTAGTTATTTCTTCCAATTGCTGCACTATATTTTATAACAGCATATACTTGGGGAAAAAATAAACATGCATATGTGGCTAAATCATACAGCATTTGATCAAATTGTGTATGTATTTACACTTTTTATGCAAAAAGGAATTCTGAAATAAATATTGTATGCTATATACATAAAAGTGTAACAGGACCATGAAAGTCCTCTCCAGTTTAAAGTAGAGCAAAATTCATTTGTTTTGATTGATCATCTCCCAAACTTTGTTCATGAAGCTAGGTAATATTTTCTTTCCTCTTCTTCTATTCTTTAGATTTGTGATAAAGAATGGCACTACTATGTTGTCAACATTGAGTTCCCAGTAGCTACTTTGTATATGGATGGTACAACATATGAACCATATCTTGTAACTAATGACTGGCCTATTCATCCCTCACACATAGCAATGCAACTCACTGTGGGTGCCTGTTGGCAAGGTAATTATATTAATTTGAATGCTTAAATTGAAATTTCACTGTATTGATATTTCTATTAAATAGAGGGTTGTATTTAATGAAATCATAGTTTAAATGCCAGCTGAGGAAAGTTCTCTCTCTACATTTAGACCTTTGTAAAGTTTGATGTAGAAATGCAGGCCCTGCACATGCAAAAAAAGTAATATAATTTTATTTTTAGAAAACAAGCATTTATTGAACAATTTAGATATTCTCAATGCAACAAGAAAATAGTACTTTGAAATTTGTGTGTGTGTATGTGTCTAGTCTTTCAGATCTATTCTTCCAATAATCTGCAAAATCCCAGACCTTTTCTATTTTAGAAATAGAAATCTGGAATTAGAAATTATGTTTCATTTATTATACACTGTGCTGTCTTGCAAATTGTTAAAAATTACCTGACTAAAAAATGTTGCCCTATTCCATTCCAAATAATTAATTAAGTAGTTATGTTTTATTTTGATTCATTTTCTGTACTTTTCTTTTACTACCATTACATCATTAATTAAATAGCTTGATGATTCTCTTTCATTACTTTCTTTCACTTAATTCATGTACTGTGATTTGTTTGGTGTTAGCTTAGTATGACTTAACAGTTTGAATTCAAGAAGATATATATGAACTGTGAAATCATGTACTGTACTTCCTAAAGTGTGGGGCTCTAATGTAGCTTGTTTTATGTTGAATTTTATTTATATACATATAGCATTTTACTATGGAAGTAAAGATAATTGTTCTTAATGTAATAAAGTATACCCTAATGTGCACCTTCCACAATCTGACTCTGTATATGTATTGGAGTTGAAATGTCCAGAATTTCTATCCAGCTTAATTTTCAATCACTTTTTGGGGAGGGTGATTTAATGAGTTCTGGCAATCCTAAATCACATGAAGAATACTATATTACAAAAAGCTATCAAAACATTATTAATTCCTATTCATTATATGATGGTGGTGGTGATGTTGATTATATTTGGTTTATGACTATAGTATTATATTCTTTCCATTTTTCTCTCATGTTTCAAATAGTCAGCTAATTAGAAATTAAGTGCTGGACAATCATGTGCTATAGTTAATAAGTTGTAAAGTCTTAGTTAGTCTCATAGCTGTTATTTATTTTGAAATTTTATTTATTTATTTATGAGACTTATATACCGCTTTAAATGCAAGCACTCTGTAAGCGGTGTACACCAGTAAGCAATGTATATATATATATATATTTACATTGCCCCCAACAATCTGGGTCCTCATTTTACCTACCTCGGAAGGATGGATGGCTGAGTCAACCTTGAGCCGGTGAGATTTGAACCGCTGACCTGCTGAACACAGTCAGCTAAAGTGGCCTACAGTACTGCACTCTAACTGCTGCGCCACCTTGGATCTGAAATGATATCACTTCCAGCTTTGCACTTCTGGTCAAGCATATGCAAGGAAGAATGTATCTGGATAGAAGGAAAGATTTTTGAATTTTCATGTAATTATCCCCACTCCTGCCATCTTCAGGAGGTTGAGGACAAGTGGAAACATTGTGAATCAATCTATGCTCTTCCATCTGAACCATAGGAAAGTGTTATCTTGACTGAGCTGTGAAATATTCTTAAGTAATAAAAACTCTCTTGACCCACTGCACACAAAAAAGGAGTTAAGGGAGTTGAGGGAGTTGATATCTCAAACCTGATTGAAAATTGGAATTCCTAGCCCTAGCTCCTAAGACTTATCTGGAACTGGAAGAGAGTTGATGTGATTATAATCTTCAAAAAGGGAAGAAAAAATGGATCCAGGAAACTATAGATCAGTTAGGTTCACATCAATACTTGGGAAAATCCTAGAAAGGATAATCAAGCAGCATATTTCTGAGTGCCTAAAAATGAACATAGCAATCACTAGAAGCCAGCATGGGTTTGTTAGAAACAGAACATGCCAGATAAACCTTAATGATTACTTTAATAAAGTGATTAAATTATTAGACAAGCAAAATACTGTGGATATAGCTGGATCACAGCCTACTTTGGTCAGATAAAACAATGTGGAATAGATAGTACCACTACCAGATGATTCGAGAAGTGTAGCTTGATGGTAGTAAAGAGAGGGAAAGTAGTTAAGACTGATGCAGTGGAACTACCAGCAAACCACATAGCAGGCATACAGACCAGCTACAGTACCTTGGTATCCCACAGAAAGATAGGAACCATAATAAGGAGACAAGAAAGACAGCAAGAACCAACTACCACCAAAGGATAAGACAATGGAATGAAATGCATGGATAAACTTGAGGAAAAGAGAAAGGAGGTGCTGCCTACCAGCTAAGAAAGGTATGAATCTGTGGTCAATTTACAGTCAAACAAAGAAACTAGAAAAGGACCTCCCTAATGGATCTAGTAGTAAAAAGTTGAGGGCAGGAAGTTGTACCTCAGACTTACAAGATTCTGTTAATATAGTGAAATAGATTTAGCTCATCTGGTGTTGTTTCTACCCAGTTACCCAGGAGGGCTGACAGACAGGCCCTGAAAACTCAGCTCAAGGGAATAATAAGATCCATGCCATCAAAACATATATCTTTATGGTATTGTTAGCTAAACAAAGGAAGGCATAGAGACTGCTAATGGATTGACCCAGAATTTCTTCACAATATATGGAGGTTTCTACCTGATGTTCAACACCCAGAAATTGTACACCAGCAAAAAAGAAAAAGGAGGGGGGACAGCTGGGGTCTACTGAATGTCAAAGTTACTGTCCAAGATGAAGCCCAGAATATTCAAGGGCACATCAGTAAGTTGGCATCCAAAGATGTGCTGCTAAGAGAATGCCTGAGATAGCAGCAGCAGACATGGGAAGATGATCAAACAGAAGAATGAGATGTACAGATGTACACGATATGTACAGATAGTTGAATAGGCAGACAGTGAGAAATCCTATCAGGCACTAAGCACAAGATCCAAAGAAGCAGGGGTTTACCACTCTAGACAGGACCTACGGTACAGGCAGAACAGAGAGAGTCCAACACATAGTAGCAGGATGTAAGATGCAGGCAGGAACAGCATATATTGAATGATACAACCAAGTAGCTGGCATTGTGTACAGGAACCTTTGTACAATGTATGCAATAGATCCTCTCAAGTCCAGATGGGAGATTCTTCAAAAAATCTTGGAGAATAGAAGTGCTAAGAACCCGTGGGACTTCCAAATTCAGACAGACAGGCAGGTACTAACCAATCAACCAGATATCATGATGATAGACAAGAAGCAGAAGACAACTATGGTAAGAGATGTAGTGGTGCCAAGTGATAGCAGTATCAGGAGAAGAAGGAATATGAGAAACTGGAGAAGTAGCAGACCTGAAGAAGGAACCTGAAATGATATAGAAAGTAAAAGCCAACATTGTCCCAGTGGTGATAACAAGAAGAACATCAGAGCTTTCTGTCCACAAGAGTACAGTGCTAAGAACAACTAACAAACTGTGTGTTCCCAGACCTCTTGCAGAAGACCTGAGATTGAGAAAGACACATTCAAACCCAAAAGGAATACAAAACCAAATGATTTTCTCTACATATTGCATTTGATTCTATGCAAAGACACTTGACCATGTGGAATAGGTGGAATACTATGTGTAGTTCATGTGGTATTCTTTGTTAAACTCTGGTTATTATGATTATTTCATAATATCAGTTCATACCCTAAATGAATAGAACTCTCTGCTAAGAGATTTCACCTATACATAAAGAGGACTTGGCAAACTATAAGAAAATAATGGAAGAAAACTGAATCAAAGCATAATATTCAACTTGATATTTAATTCAAGAATTCGCCAGCCAAAATGTTGAATTCTGAATAATGTACAACATTTTACTGAACATGAAATGTTTCTTTAGTTATTAGTGTTTTATTCCCTTCTTCCTTTTTTTTTCTACATGCCCCTGCAGATCACATTAAAAACTTAATCCCTCACTTGAAGTCCTGTCTTCATTCTTTTCTTCTTGGTTGGTTGTTTCCTGAAATATATTTCTGGGTCCATTGATTGCCACTTTTTAGAACGTCAAAAAATACAACAATAACAACAGAAATAAAATAGATAAACAGAAAACAGTTTCATGGTTTGCCATTTCTGAAGGAAAAATTTAGAGATTTTTTAAAAAAAAATACATCACTAAAATGTATGTTTTAGAGGGAAAAGATTATCAATAGTACTATAAAAACAAAAAACAAAACATCTTTATTGTATTAAATAAAACTGCCTTCCAAACTCAAATCAGATGAATTGTTGCCATTAATCAACACAAAGCAAATATAATTACAGGCATAAAGATTAGCATAAAAGAATTAAAATAATTTCCTAGAGGTAAGAACAAAACGAAAAGTTTAACTAAAAGGAATTTTGAAAATAAAGAACCTCACTTAAATGTGAGTAGCTTTGCTTTTGTTTTGCCTTTGAATCCTTGTTGACTCCTGTAACTACCAGAACAAGTCCTGCAGCTTTCTTGGAAAAACTTGGAAATGTTTTACCATTGCCTCCTTCTTATGCCTTACCGAGCTAGATATATGCCTGAGACAAGACTAGAATTCATGGTCTCCCAATTTCTAGCCTGCCTTTTAACCACAACATCAAACTGGCACTCATTCATTCATTCATCCACCCACCCATCCATTCTGCCTTTATTATTTTTATAAATAACTCAAAGCAGCAGTGCTCCTTCTTCCTCCTAATGCTTCTTCTTTCCTAAAGTTTCTTCTTCCTCCTATTAATTCAAATGCAAAAAAATAATTGGTGAGTTGGCTGAGACAGAATAATTGGCCCAATTGGCTTTCATGTCTAAGGTGGAAATAGAATTCACACTCTTTCTGTTTCTAGCCTTATTCCTTAACCTCTAGACCAAACATATCAAACTCGCAACGTCATGTGATGTCACGTGACGTATCAGAGCTTTTTCCCCATTGCTGGCAATGGGGTAGGCGCGGTTTCCTGGTGATGCGTCCATCCTGCAGGCCGGCAGTTTGATACCCCTATTCTAGACCATGGGTGACAAACTCACCACGTCACGTGACGTGTTGCGATGTATCGCGACTCTTTTTCTATTGCCGGCAATAGGGTGGGTGCAACTTGGGTATGATGAAACTGGCCTACAGGCCGGCAGTTTGACACCCCTGGTCTAGATCAAACTGGCTTTTTATTTAGGTAATAAAAAGTAAATCTATCCTAAACATAAGAGAAAGCCAAATCTAGCAGACCACAATTAAGCAAGTTCGGGTGCTATTGATTACTATACACATATAAAATCAATTTCAACATAAAATTACATATTTTCAGACATTTCATTTATTGGCTAGAAAACATGAGTTTCATACAATTTCAGTTTATTTTTGATAGTGTTCCATATTATAAGAGAAGACATTATTAGTGCCACCTACTATTCTGTCATTCAGATATCTGGATGTCTGTCCATCTGCCTATCATCTTCTCTCTCTATGAATAAGATTGAATGGAGAATAGAAGACAGTCATCTCTAACCAATTAGTTTTTTGCATTTGAACATAGCCATTTCTTTTGCCATTCAGATGAAATACAAGTAGTGCCCAAATTATATTTTGTATGAAACACATTGATTAAAGATTTCTAAAACTTGTGCTTGTTTTCTACTGCACTGAAAAATGTACTACAAACTAAAGAGTTATCACACATCATAAAAGAGCTTTTCAGGAAGATGTCATATGTCAAAACAGTCTTTTCCAAATTTCTCCTTCTCAAGCAACAATTTTGTCAGCTACTCACTTAGTACATTAAGTTATTTATTCATCCTATGACATAACAAATAAAGACTTGGTCAAGGCAATCTGAATTAGATATCTGAATCCCAGCCAATCCACATCCACTACATTGCATTAGCTGTATTTAGAGCAGAATTTAGAAAGAAATTGCTGTTGATCAATATAAAGCAATTACCTTTTAATACAGGCTTTTTTCCTATTATATTTGAAAATGCTATTAATTAATTACTTTATTGATTAGCCCATGGGCCACATAAAGGTGCAGAGTTCCAAACACACGTTATACTAAAATGCAGTAAAAACAATTTAAAATGGAATTGGTTAAAATACAATTTAAAATAAAATAGAAATAAAATACAGTTTAAAATGAAATTGAGATAAAATACATTTTAAAAATGAAATTAGTATCAAATACAGCAATATAATATGTAGATAGATAAAATATGATCAAATTATATTTCACGATCACTCCTACAATCTACCTTCTTACAAAATTTAGCGAACCAGGAAGTTTGTGGTTGTAATTTTATCTGCTCTAGTAGGCATAACATAGGGAGTCTATCACTCTCCATTTCATTAATTTTATGCCAGTAATTATATGTTCTAATTTTGGATAGAGCTTGAATTGTATAGATTCCCAGTTTAGCTCTAACTGCTGCAGCAGATGTTCTTACATCTATGCCCAAAATAGATCTCAGGTGCTGGGATTGCATTTGTTATAGTCTTGTAATTGAGTATATACCTCAAACTTCTGCTCCATACAAGAGCAGAGAAGTAACCTTAGCCTTATATACTCTGATTAATGGGACTTGGGACCCTGGATAACTATGATTCTTTAATTTAAGCAGTAGATTCAAACAAGCCTTTGCTCTGAGTGTGCTCCATTGAAGATGGCAAGCCCAAGATCCAGACTTGGAAAACGTTATGCCTAAGTATACAAAGGTGTTAACCTGTTCAATTGGTTCACCATCTAATTACTATCTATGTCTCTCATGATGTTTTTCAACACCATGATTTTTTATTTAGATTTACTGATGGTTAGGGAGATGTCCTGGCAATAGGAGTTAAACCTTCTTAATAGCCTGAATAATCCTACTTGTGAATATGATAATAGGATCATATCATCGACCTAGAGCAAGCTGTTACAGTATATGTTTAGGATCATTGGCATATGTACCATGGGATCCTTCATTAACCCTGGCAGGTCATTAATGTATAGATTAAATAATAATGGGGCTAGGATATACCCCTTGTCTTACCCCTTTATTTGTGTGAATTCTGTTAGTCAGGGCCCCATTAACCCCATGCCACACCTTCAAACAGGTACTTGCGTAAAGGGCTTTAATCAAAGCTAGCAGTCTAGGTTCTATTTTAAGAGATGTCAATTTACTCCATAATACTTCTCTGGTTACAGTATCAAATGCTACTGTAAGGTCTATAAAAGCAGCAAACAGGGGTCTCCTCTTATAGGCATATTTGGCAATTAGATGGTTCAGAACAAAGCAGTTATCAATGATAGATCGGTTTTGTCTAAAACCTGCTTGTTCTTCTGCAAGGATATAATAATGATAATGATAATTTCAATTTTATACAAAAGGAACCTAGCATATATTTTTTCTACAAGGTCAATAAGACTAATGGACCTATAATTACTAGGATCTTTTTTATTTCCTTTTTTATATATAAAGACAACTATTGCCATCTTCCATCCATCTGATATATGGCAGGTGTAAAAAGACTTGCCAGTACTGGATCCGACCAGTCGAGGAATTTCTTAAATAATTCTGCTGGCAAAAAATCCTCACCTGGGGCTTTATTACTCTTTAGGCTTTTAATGATGGATTGTATCACTTTTATTGAGATTGAAGGCCAAAGGGGTAGAAAAATGCTATGATAATAAAAATAATTTGCAATGATTTTTTTCAACACATAACATACAAGTAATCCCTATTGCTGATATAAAACAGGAAAAAAAAATCTTTCTATGCCCTCTTTTTCTCCAAATTCTCCTTATTGATATAGTAATATAAAATATATTTAATTGTGGTTGGCTATAGTTAATGAAGCTAAATCAATCAGTGATTGTGACTATATTCAGAGTAACTTGTTTGAAAAACTCAGCAGTCATTTTAGCCACCTGCACAGGGAAGACAGACATGGCATGAGCATTCTCAATTGCCCCATGGTTATTATTGGCTAATGCATGAATAAGAGAACAGATCAAATATGCTAAATATATATATATATATATATATATATATATATATATATATATATATATATAAAATATAAAATATAAAATATAACGTTAGATTATAGTTCACAGTCCCATAAGTCTGGATGTACTTAATCAGTCTAAATTAGATACATATGCATATTGTAGCTACTTGTGCATTATTTCATTCTATTAAATATCAAACAGAATGATTTAAAAAAATAGTGCCAGGAAACCAATACGTGATACTTTATATATTTTATATAGATTATTAATTTTTCCAGAAATACATGGATTTTTCTATGTAGTCTTTCCCCCATGTATATCATTTATCTGCACAATTTTTCCTATTATTCAGTTTATTAGCATGCAATTAAACTTGTATTTTTTTTTTAGGAAATTCTCTCAAGTATGCTATTGGAATAAAAGTTTCAAAGTGATGAATAAAAATAGTGCTGGTGAATAAAAATAATAATTTGTCCTATTTTTACTTTTTGCAGTTCTTTTTTGAACATCTAAACAGTTACCTCAATAATACTTTAGTAATGTGTCTTTTTTCTTTTAAAATATATCATTACATGGCAGTATTATTTATCTATAAAAAGAAAACATCTTCCATAAAGCCAAGATTTAACTGGTTCCTTTTTTAAAGTTATAAGTAATCTTTCTGTATCAAGGTCTGCAAAGAAAATTAGCTAGAATTCAATTTGCCTTGTATCCCATGAGTTAAAGGTGAAAATCATAAGGTTTTCAATGTCCATCCTAAGAACTGCATGTAGTAGCATTAATTATTTAATTAAAACATAGGTGCAGAATTTATCCATGGAGTTACAATCTATCCATGGAGTATCTAAATTCTCTGCCTGTCTTTCTTGGCATCTACCCCCAAGATACTCCTTATTTTCTTTACATTTTCCTCTTTTTTAAACAATGAGATCAATTCATACCTGGAAGCTAAACAACTGTCTTTCCAAATTATAACAAAAGACAATGGCATTAAGTTACAGTTAATCAGATGAATTTTAACAATGATAGTAAAATCAGCTTCATAATAGCTGAATTAATTATTGAGCGAAATACTGAGCTTCTTTTTACTGGATGTGTTAAAACAAGAAGTTAAACCAGTAGCTATTAGGAAGATTTTAAATGGGATACCATGTACTGAACAATGGACTGATATTGAAAGCCAAAATAATCCCTTTTAAATTTTTGATTCTACTAAAGTGTGAGGGAAGCTTAGAGATGTGTATCTAAGATGAAGATATCTACAGTATCTGTATCAGTGTTTGACTCTCCACTGACAAGAGTAAATGTTTGTCATAACTACTTAAATAGTTAATTTTATCATGGCATATTTAGATACAGAAAAGCCATTTCAAGTTTGCAAACATAATTGTATTATTGATTGTTACAAGTAAGTAACTAAATGCTTCTGAAGCTTGGCTACATTTGGCTGGGCTCAGATGGTTACAGTGGCAGTAAGATTTATCATTAATTTTATGATGCAGGTGGTTTCAGTCTTTTTTTTCTTTTTTTTCCCTGGATGTATGAATACGTTTCACCTGAACTGTCTCTTTTATTTAATTTTGTTGTCTGGCTGATGTTTGGCACTGAAAGATATGATTGTTCAGCTGAATGATATCTTGAACCATAAGGATTCCCATTCATTTATCAGTGCTGTAGACTTTGCTTGCTTTCTTTCCCAGGAAAGATTTGGAATGTTTTCATACAAATGATGCTAACCTGTTTATTCCTAATAGTTATTTATAACGGTGAAACATTTTAATATAAAAATACTCATATTTACATCAATTTGTGAAACAAGATCCAGAAAAATATCTGTTGCTCATTCATTTTTCTTGCTGTATAAACCAATATCATCTTAAGCAAATGTTGTCAATTATAATAACTGATGCCATGATATTCTGAATTCTGTTTCTTTGGAACTTGATCTCTTTCTCCAAAGCAAAACTATTTCACTGTTAATATTTATATATACATAATACATGTCACAGTATTTTAATGTTTAAAAATCCACAAAATTCAGTATATAATTTCTGGAAACTTCTGATAAATTTCAGAATTTATTTTGCTGGAATATTTCAGTATGGAGCAGAACTGTACCATAGATGTAATTATAGCTCATAGAATTACTACTAAGTGACTGATTTTAACATATTTTAGATTAATACTTTTTGCCACTATTATCTTTCATAAATATCCGCTATATCTTTCCTCCCGCATACACTTAGCAATAGTGCTTAGCATTAGACATATATATCACTTCATAGTGCCTTACAGCACTCTCTGAGCAGTTTACAATGCCAGCACATTGCCCCCAACAATATGGGTTCTCATTTTACTGATCTTGGAAGGATGGAAGGCTGAGTCAACCTTGAGCAAGTCAGGATCAAACTCCTGGCAATAGGCAAAGTCAGCCCACAATATTGCATTTTAACCACTGCACCATCACTGCTCTGCTCATTGGTCTTTGATCGTTATCTTGATCCTTTGAAAATCTCTATAAGAATTCACTTTCCCAGAAGGTTAAAAGAGAGTGGAAATCATGCACATTCATAAAAATCTTTCCAATCTGTTCCTGTAAATGTATACTTTTTTCACACCAATATTATTGAAACTGGTTATTTATTTTTTCCTTATCTATATTTCAAGAATATTACAGAGAAGCATAGAAGTATTATGTAAATTAGTGTTGTAGCTAAGCAAATTTTATAGGTGGACATTTTGTTAATTTAGCATAACTATTTCTGCTTTCAGAGAGATTACTATTCCTGGTTTAGATTTGGCTGATATGTTATTTTTAAATCTGGCATGCTATTTTCAGCTTTTTGTTTTACTATATTGAACATGAATCTCTCTATATATTTAACATAATGAGATGCTGAATTTATTCTGTTTCTACACTGAACAGTTTTTCCATCATATGTTACAAAAATGAATTTTTAATGCTATATTTCAGGCTAGGATATATTTTCACACCTAAAATATGTGCAATTATGATGATAGAATTGTAATTAGAATTATTTACTCCAAAATAATAGTGTGTAAGCCATTTTTTTCTTACATCTTTGTTGATAAGAATAGCAGCCCAGTTAACGTAAATTGTTTAAAACATACAGTATATGACAGTGCTGAGAATATTGATATTCCTAAATAAATTTGCATGTATGAATGACATGACAATTTGTGGTTCATTTTCAATAGGAGGAGAAGTCACAAAGCCCAGATTTGCTCAGTATTTCCATGGCAGTCTTGCCAGTCTTACCATACGACCAGGCAAAATTAAGAGTCAGAAAGTGATTTCCTGCTTGCAGGCTTGCAAGGAAGGTTTGGATATTAATTCCCTGGAGAGTCTTGGCCAAGGAATAAAGGTAAGGTGTGAACTGATATAATCTTTACTAACATTTAAAACTGATTTATGAGATGTAGAGCACAAGATAGAACGCAAAAGCACTCCAAGAAGCAATCTAATTTGCCATAAAGTCACACAAAGACAAAGTAGAAGTGGAACATTGGGACACCAACTGTGTTCTTTCTAGTGTAGACCTATAGAAATCAGATGGTATAAGTGTTTCACAACCATTCAGGATTTCCATTTCATTCTGTCAGTGAAATGATTCTGTGTAGAAGCAAGTTAGTTTCCCATGAAATGCAACACACAAACACATCCATATTAATAGGGATGTAAAACTTGTAAAAGTCTTCACACACAACCCCCAAAACCTCTGCAAGTTGTGAAAGTATGAGATTAAAATTTCATAATTAGAATTGTCTGCAGCAGATAGATCCAGTTTTGTTATTGTTTGCAGAGGCCATAACATATTAGTATGATCAAAAAGGTTCTAGCACAGATTGCACCTTTGAGGACTTGAGCACTAACAGACACAAATTACTTTTTTATTTTTTATTCTAAGAACAATTCATCTGAACTTTTTAAAAAATCAAGCTGCTAGTGCAGATTTCACAAACTGCAACACATTATGCATACGAACCTTATGACAGCCCCACCAATGGGGGTAAACCACAGTAGATAAGCATTGAAAAAATAGTGGCACAAACATTTTACAGATACATTCAATCTATCAGAATCACTGAGTCCTATACTTTCCATAATTTTTATTCTTTTAAAAAACAAATTAGAATACTCATATTGAAAACAGAATATTCATTTTGTTTGTCATTAAAGGTTCCAGAAACCTCTTCACTGTGTTAGCTACAGCAAATCAACACTCTCAAATTCTGAAAAGTTTGAAAATAAGTTCTACAAAAATGTATTGCATTGTATTACATTATAATTTTTTCTGACTTTAAATTCAGTTTGTGACATTTTGTAAATAACTCCTGTGCATTTGAGCGTTTGTCAATTCATATCAATGTACTCACCCATTAGGTTGCATAATACCTAATTAATGAAAGGCTGTATGATATAAATAACAAAGAGAATGCAATGAAATATTGAATAATAATTGTGTCTATTCAAAAAACATAAAAAATATTACTTCCAAGTAAACCAGTCAGGAAACATGACTAGATGAGCTAATCCTACTTTATTGTAATTCTGCATTAACAGAATCTTACAAGTCTGAAGATACAAACTTCCCACCTCCAATTTTAACCTCCTAATTAGTCATGGTGGCTCCATCCTAAGCTTTTTTATCTGATCATTGAGCTCCATCTCTTGTCCGATTGTTTCCTAGGTAACATCTCTTCAGTGGTGGGATTCAGCCAGTTCAGCAAAACCAGTATGGTAGCTATTTTTTGGTTGCCCAGGCCCAGAACGGATGTCCTGAAGTGGCATCCACACAGAGAACCAGTTGTTCACGTATTTGAATCCTACCACTGCATCTCTTCCCTTCATTCCCCCAGGTTCATTCAAACATTCTGTTACAAAAAGCCAACATGATAGTTACAGCTGCCTGATTAAAAGCATACTCCTTGGTAAATGCATGACATTAATACATGCATAAAAGGGGTAGGTCTTTGATTTCACTGTCATCCCCATAAATGCTCCAGGCCAGTATTAAATGTAATATAAAAAATAGACTTCATACAGATTATGAATACACTGTAAATAAGGCATTTATACAACATTAATATTGCTTGCAGTGTACTGCCAGCTGTTCTTGGAATGGGGATAGGGAGCAGTCAATAAAAATTGGAGAAGGCATGAATAGAGACTAAAAATGTACAACTAGCTGTTGCTGATACTGTAGCAGATGACTAACTGCCATTAGCCAACATAGGAAATTATCTGCTCTACAATTCAAGTTTGGAATCTGCCCTTTCCAGAATTTCCGTACTGTCTGGGATATTCCATCATTTCAGAGATTCTGCTTTTGGGAATCTTGGATGTAATGCTGTGCTTTGATTAAATCCTAATTATGAAATCAAAAGTTGAATAACTTGCTAGTATACTTCAGGAAATTGTGTAGCAATTTGACAAATTGTAACTTCAATTAAAAAGAGAATGTGAAGTCAGAACTTTCAGTATTACAGGGCATTCCATAGCTTCCATATTGTTGCTTTGTATATTTATCCAGTCAAAGATGTTTAGTTAAAGGGCTTCCGGTGGATCAAGCAGCTACGATGGCTGCTTTTCACAAAGCAGCCCGTTCCTGGGTTGTGTAAAAGCTGCGGGACTTTGACAATCAGCTGTCCCACGGCTTGAATCTCCTCCCTGGGAGAAAGGGAAGAGAAGAGCTGCTCAGGTTTTAACATTGGAGATTTTGTTGATCCAGATTCGAGAATCAACGGTAATCAAGGGCATAAAGATAAGAAAAAATGAGTATAAATTACGAGCTTTTGAGGATGATTTGGTTTTGATTTTGGAACAACCGATTAGAGCGGTTGATTGTCTATTAGAACTTATAACACAGTATGGAAAAGTTTCTGGTTTTAAAGTCAATAACCATAAGACTAAGATATTATTTAAGAATATGTTAGCCAATGACAAGGAAAGTTTGGTTAAAGCCACAGGTTTTCAGATGGTGAAAAAGGTTAAATATCTGGGAGTATATTTAACTGCCTCAAATGGAAAATTGTATAAAAATAATTATGAATTACTATGGGCAAAAGTGCAAAAGGATTTAAATGACTGGAAAAAACTGCAATTGTCACTGTGGGGGAGAATTTCAGCTGTAAAAATGAATGTTCTACCAAAGTTTCTTTTCTTGTTTCAGATGATACCTATTTTTAAAAAAGATGTAAATTTGGAGGAATGGCAGAAGGGTATCAATAAATTCATTTGGGCTGGGAAAAAAACCAAGGGTTAAGTTTAAGATTTTGCAAGATGCCCGAGAAAGAGGAGGACTTAAAGCATCTAACTTGAAATTATACTATGATGCAGCTGCCTTAACTTGGATAAGTGATTGGCTTAATTTAACAAATAAGGATATTCTTGTTCTTGAAGGGTGGGATTTAATGTATGGTTGACATGCATATTTAATTTTTAATAAGAAAGTGGACCAGGAGAAGATAACAAAATACAAAGACCTACAAATAGAAATAGAAAGACTGTGGCAAAAGCAAGCAAGGGTAGTACCAATAGTCATAGGCTCCTTGGGTGCAATCCCAAACAACTGGAGCACCACTTGAACACAATTGGCATTGACAAATTCACTATTAGTCAATTGCAAAAGGCGGCCTTATTAGGAACTGCTTCCATCCTGCGACGATATCTGTAATACCATCAAACATCCACATCTGCCTATCCCAGGTCCTGGGTAAAGACTCGATAGGTAGACAAAATGCCAAATCCAGTCTGAACATCTGGCTGACTGTGCGATGATGATGATGATGATGATGATGATGATGATGATGATGATGATGATTGATGATGATGATGGGAGGGACCTTGGAGTCCAATCTAGTCCAATCCCGTGCTCAGGCAGGAAACCCTATACCATTTCAGACAAGTGGCTGTCCAGTCTCTTCTTAAAAACTTTCAGTGCTGGAGCATTCACAGCTTCTGGAGGCAGGTTGTTCCACTGATTAATTGTTCTAACTGTCAGGAAATTTCTCCCTAGTTCTAGGTTGCTTCTCTCATTGGTTAGTTTCCATCCGTTGCTTGTCTTGCCTTCAGGTGCTTTGGAGAATAGTTTGACTCCCTCTTCTTTATGGCAGCCCCTGAGATATTGGAATACTGCTATCATGTCCCCCCTCGTCCTTCTCTTCGTTAAACTAGACATACCCAATTCCAGCAACGTTCCTTATATGTTTTAGCCTCCAGTCCCCTAATCATCTTTGTTGCTCTTCTCCATACTCTTTCTAGAGTCTCAACATCTTTTTTACATTGCGGTGACCAAAACTAGATGCAGTATTCCAAGTGTGGCCTTACCAAGGCATTGTAAATTGGTATTAACACTTCACTTGATTTTGATCTTAACAGCATGTGTATGCTTTCTAGAAATTTAAAAAAAAAAACTTATTTGCTTCATTATGAAAAAAAATAGCTGCTGCTTACATACACTTTTCCTTACAATATTGGAACTATGTTTCGTCACAATGCCAAACAACACAGAGTGCCAGTTTGATATTATTCTAGGACTTTGTCTTCTTCTGAAAGGAACTATGTTCAAATGGAAAAAGAGGCCCCAGTTTTATTCCAGGAGTCAAAAAGTTCCACAGCTCTCTCTGTGGCCATACTTTTGAAATTTATACTGATTTCAAATCTCCTTTGAGAAACTTTTCTAATATAAAGCCTATAAATACTCTTAATATTTGTATGCAACATTGCAGTTTCTTGATTAATGCCAATGATAACTCACTTATCTGTTGCCAGGAATAACAATAGCCAGAGGTAATATTCTGACTCACATGGCATATAAAA
>NW_024097165.1:0-8647 GCF_016545835.1 Crotalus tigris | reverse complement strand
GCCAGGCAAGCAAGCTATAAAATCTAGTATGACTCAACAGCCACACCTAGCATTAAATTGGGCTGTTGAGCTCTACTTTCTGATTCTGAAAACCATCGCCATGGCCAAAGCTACGCCAGGCAAGCAAGCTATAAAATCTAGTATGAGTCAACAGCCACACCTAGCCTTAAATTGGGCCGTTGAGCTCTTTCTGGTTCTAAGAACCATCGCCATGGCCAAATCTACGCCAGGCAAGCAAGCTATAAAATCTAGTATGACTCAACAGCCACACCTAGCATTAAATTGGGCTGTTGAGCTCTACTTTCTGGTTCTAACAACCATCGCCATGGCCAAAGTTATGCCAGGCAAGAAAGATATAAAATCTAGGATGAGTCAACAGCCACACCTAGCCTTAAATTGGGCCGTTGAGCTCTTTCTGGTTCTAAGAACCATCGCCATGGCCAAAGCTACGCCAGGCAAGCAAGCTATAAAATCTAGGATGAGTCAAGAGCCACACCTAGCATTAAATTGGGCTCTTGAGCTCAGCTTTCTGGTTCTAAGAACCATCGCCATGGCCAAAGTTACGCCAGGCAAGAAAACTGTAAAATCTAGGATGAGTCAACAGCCACACCTAGCATTAAATTGGGCCATTGAGCTCTACATTTTGGTTCTAAGAACCATCGCCATGGCCAAAATTATGCCAGGCAAGAAAAGTATAAATTCTAGGATGAGTCAACAGCCATACCTAGCCTTAAATTGGGCCGTTGAGCTCTTCATTCTGGTTCTAAGAACCATCGCCATGGCCAAAGCTACGCCAGGCAAGCAAGCTATAAAATCTAGTATGAGTCAACAGCCACACCTAGCATTAAATTGGGCTGTTGAGCTCTACTTTCTGGTTCTAAGAACCATCGCCATGGCCAAAATTATGCCAGGCAAGAAAAGTATAAATTCTAGGATGAGTCAACAGCCACACCTAGCCTTAAATTGGGCCGTTGAGCTCTTCATTCTGGTTCTAAGAACCATCGCCATGGCCAAAGCTACGCCAGGCAAGCAAGCTATAAAATATAGTATGAGTCAACAGCCACACCTAGCATTAAATTGGGCTGTTGAGCTCTACTTTCTGGTTCTAAGAACCATCGCCATGGCCAAAATTATGCCAGGCACGAAAAGTATAAATTCTAGGATGAGTCAACAGCCACACCTAGCCTTAAATTGGGCCGTTGAGCTCTTCATTCTGGTTCTAAGAACCATCGCCATGGCCAAAGCTACGCCAGGCAAGCAAGCTATAAAATCTAGTATGAGTCAACAGCCACACCTAGCCTTAAATTGGGCCGTTGAGCTCTTCATTCTGGTTCTAAGAACCATCGCCATGGCCAAAGCTACGCCAGGCAAGCAAGCTATAAAATCTAGTATGAGTCAACAGCCACACCTAGCCTTAAATTGGGCCGTTGAGCTCTTTCTGGTTCTAAGAACCATCGCCATGGCCAAAGCTACGCCAGGCAAGCAAGCTATAAAATCTAGTATGACTCAACAGCCACACCTAGCATTAAATTGGGCTGTTGAGCTCTACTTTCTGGTTCTAAGAACCATCGCCATGGCCAAAGCTACGCCAGGCAAGCAAGCTATAAAATCTAGGATGAGTCAAGAGCCACACCTAGCATTAAATTGGGCTCTTGAGCTCAGCTTTCTGGTTCTAAGAACCATCGCCATGGCCAAAGTTACGCCAGGCAAGAAAACTATAAAATCTAGGATGAGTCAACAGCCACACCTAGCATTAAATTGGGCCATTGAGCTCTACATTTTGGTTCTAAGAACCATCGTCATGGCCAAAATTATGCCAGGCAAGAAAAGTATAAATTCTAGGATGAGTCAACAGCCACACCTAGCATTAAATTGGGCCGTTGAGCTCTTCATTTTGGTTCTAAGAACCATCGCCATGGCCAAAAGACTACGCCAGGCAAAGCAAATATAAATTCTAGGGATGAGTAAACAGCCACACCGTAGCATCTTAAATTGGGCCGTTGAGCTCTTCATTTGGTTCTAAGACCATCGCCATGCCAAAGCTACTCCAGGCAAGCAAGCGTATAAAAATCGAGTTATGCGTCAACAGCCACACCCTAGCTTAAATTGGCCGTTGAAGATTGCATTCTGTTCTAAAACCCATAGCCATGGCCAAAGCACGCAAGGCAACAAGCTATAAAATCTAGTATGAGTCAACAGCCACACCTAGCATTAAATTGGGCTGTTGAGCTCTACTTTCTGGTTCTAAGAACCATCGCCATGGCCAAAAGTATGCCAGGCAAGAAAAGTATAAATTCTAGGATGAGTCAACAGCCACACCTAGCCTTAAATTGGGCCGTTGAGCTCTTCATTCTGGTTCTAAGAACCATCGCCATGGCCAAAGCTACGCCAGGCAAGCAAACTATAAAATCTAGGATGAGTCAACAGCCACACCTAGCATTAAATTGGGCCGTTGAGCTCTTTCTGGTTCTAAGAACCATCGCCATGGCCAAAGCTACGCCAGGCAAGCAAGCTATAAAATCGAGGATGAGTCAAGAGCCACACCTAGCATTAAATTGGGCTCTTGAGCTCAGCTTTCTGGTTCTAAGAACCATCGCCATGGCCAAAGTTACGCCAGGCAAGAAAACTGTAAAATCTAGGATGAGTCAACAGCCACACCTAGCATTAAATTGGGCCATTGAGCTCTACATTTTGGTTCTAAGAACCATCGCCATGGCCAAAATTATGACCAGGCATGAAAAGTATAATTTCTAGGATGAGTCAACCGCCACACATAAGCCTTAAATAGGGCCGTGAGATCCTTCGTCTGGCTTTTAAGAACCATCGCAATGGCCAAAGCTCACGGGCCAGGCAAGCAAGCTATAAAATCTAGGATGAGTCATACAGCCACAACTAGCGCATTAAATTGGGCCGTTGAGCTTCTCTCTGGTTCTAGAACCATCGCCATGCCAAAGCTACGCCAGGCAAGCAAGCTATAAAATCTAGTATGAGTCAACAGCCACACCTAGCATTAAATTGGGCCGTTGAGCTCTGCATTCTGATTCTAAAAACCATCGCCATGGCCAAAGCTACGCCAGGCAAGCAAGCTATAAAATCTAGTATGACTCAACAGCCACACCTAGCCTTAAATTGGGCCGTTGAGCTCTTTCTGGTTCTAAGAACCATCGCCATGGCCAAAGCTACGCCAGGCAAGCAAGCTATAAAATCTAGTATGACTCAACAACCACACCTAGCATTAAATTGGGCTGTTGAGCTCTACTTTCTGGTTCTAAGAACCATCGCCATGGCCAAAGTTATGCCAGGCAAGAAAGATATAAAATCTAGGATGAGTCAACAGCCACACCTAGCCTTAAATTGGGCCGTTGAGCTCTTTCTGGTTCTAAGAACCATCGCCATGGCCAAAGCTACGCCAAGCAAGCAAGCTATAAAATCTAGGATGAGTCAAGAGCCACACCTAGCATTAAATTGGGCTCTTGAGCTCAGCTTTCTGGTTCTAAGAACCATCGCCATGGCCAAAGTTACGCCAGGCAAGAAAACTATAAAATCTAGGATGAGTCAATAGCCACACCTAGCATTAAATTGGGCCATTGAGCTCTTCTTTCTGGTTCTAAGAACCGTCGCCATAGCCAAAGTTATGCCAGGCAAGCAAACTATAAAATCTAGTATAAGTCAATAGCCACACCTAGATTTAAATTGGGCTGCTGAGCTCTACTTTCTGGTTCTAAGAACCATTGCCGTGGCCAAAATTACGCCAGGCAAGGAAACTATAAAATCTATTAGTCTCCTTTACTGTCTATGGCATCATATTAAAATGCATCACATTTACTTTTGGTGCTAAGACGTCTGACTGGTACTGTACTTGGCAACAATGGAGGGAGGAGGTCATCCAAAAGGACTCCCTTCCAGTCCAGTCGGAGTAGAGAGGGTACTCGGGTCCTGGAGGAGCCTTGTAGCTGTGTGCTCTAGAGTCCTCCAGGCCAATTCGCACTCACTGCTCACTCAGGGACTGAAAGGGGCACCCAGTGGAGCCCCAGAGAGGTCGTCCAGTGTGAGTCTCCCAGGGTGTGCGTGTGTGCAGGGATTGAATGAGACAGGGAGCGGCTGACTCCCACCCTCATTCAGTCAGTGTGTGAGAGACTGGAAGCTCAGGGATTGAACAACCTCCAATGTAGAGGCATGACCCCCATCTCCATGCTGTGTAGGTATGGAGAATGTTTGTGGGCCTTCTCATTAGTTTTTGGGGTTTGTTTTTTTTTAAAAAAAACTTTGGTAAAGGAAGCCTTAGGGTAAGCTTAGCAAGGCCTAAAGGTTTTTGCAGTAATAAACCACATGTTGCCAACAGTATCTGTCAGGCATCTTGGCTGAATGAGGTATGTATAGTTAATGAAACTGACTTACCCCTGATGTCTTCAGTCTTGATTGATGCCACTCAGCGAATGCCACACGAGGTAGGTGTGTATGTGTATAAATAACGAAACTGACTTACCCCTGATGTCTTCAGTCTTGATTGATGCCACAAATCTTCTCCTTTATGGTGTGTGGTGCACTTTTGGTGCTAAGAAGTCTGACTGGTACAATGGAGGGAGGAGGTCATCCAAAAGGACTCCCTTCCAGCCCAATCGGAGTAGGGAGGGTACTCAGGTCCTGGAGGAGCCTTGTAGCTGTGCGCTCTAGAGTCCTCCAGGCCAATTTGCCCTCACTGCTCACTCAGGGACTGAAAGGGGCACCCAGTGGAGCCCCAGAGAGGTCATCCAGTGTGAGTCTCCCAGGGTGTGGGTGTGTGCAGGGACTGAATGAGACAGGGAGCGGCTGACTCCCACCCTCATTCAGTCAGTGTGTGAGAGACTGGAAGCTCAGGGATTGAACAACCTCCAATGTAGGAGCATCACCCCCATCTCCATGCATTGTGGGCATTCAGAATGTTGCCAGCAGTACCAGTCAGGCTTCTTGGCTAAAGGTGTGTATAATGAAACTGACTTACCTTTGATGTCTTCAGTTTTCAATGATGCCACACAGTGAGTTCCTCTGAAAGGGAAAAAAAAAAATCAACATCACCAAATGTCCACTTGTTGTTCAAAGACTAGAAAACCAATTCAACAGCCACACCTAGCATTAAATTCGGCCGTTGAGCTCTAAATTTTGTTTCTAAGAACTATTGCCATGGCCAAAGCTACGCCAGGCAAGCAAACTATAAAATCTAGTATGAGTCAACAGCCACACCTAGCATTAAATTGGGCCATTGAGCTCTTTCTGGTTCTAAGAACCATCAGCATGGCCAATGTTAGGCCAGGCAAGAAAACTATAAAATTTAGTATGAGTCAACAGCCACACCTAGCATTAAATTGGGCCATTGAGCTCTGCATTCTGGTTCTAAGAACCACCGCCATGGCCAAAGTTATGCCAGGCAAGAAAACTATAAAATCTAGGATGAGTCAATAGCCACACCTAGCATTAAATTGGGCCATTGAGCTCTACATTTTGGTTCTAAGAACCATCGCCATGGCCAAAGTTATGCCAGGCAAGAAAACTATAAATTCTAGGATGAGTCAACAGCCACACCTAGCCTTAAATTGGGCCGTTGAGCTCTTCATTCTGGTTCTAAGAACCATCGCCATGGCCAACGTTATGCCAGGCAAGAAAACTATAAAATCTAGTATGAGTCAACAGCCACACCTAGCATTAAATTGGGCCGTTGAGCTCTTCATTCTGGTTCTAAGAACCATCGCCATGGCCAAAGCTACGCCAGGCAAGCAAGCTATAAAATCTAGTATGACTCAACAGCCACACCTAGCATTAAATTGGGCTGTTGAGCTCTACTTTCTGGTTCTAAGAACCATCGCCATGGCCAAACTTATGCCAGGCAAGAAAAGTATAAATTCTAGGATGAGTCAACAGCCACACCTAGCCTTAAATTGGGCCGTTGAGCTCTTCATTCTGGTTCTAAGAACCATCGCCATGGCCAAAGCTACGCCAGGCAAGCAAGCTATAAAATCTAGTATGAGTCAACAGCCACACCTAGCCTTAAATTGGGCCGTTGAGCTCTTTCTGGTTCTAAGAACCATCGCCATGGCCAAAGCTACGCCAGGCAAGCAAGCTATAAAATCTAGTATGACTCAACAGCCACACCTAGCATTAAATTGGGCTGTTGAGCTCTACTTTCTGTTTCTAAAAACCATCGCCATGGCCAAAGCTACGCCAGGCAAGCAAGCTATAAAATCTAGTATGAGTCAACAGCACAAATAGATAAAATTGGGCTCTTGAGCTCAGCTCGCTGGTTCTAAGAACCATCGCCATGGCCAAAATTATGCCAGCCAAGAAAAGTATAAATTCTAGGATGAGTCAACAGCCACACCTAGCCTTAAATTGGGCCATTGAGCTCTTCATTCTGGTTCTAAGAACCATCGCCATGGCCAAAGCTACGCCAGGCAAGCAAGCTATAAAATCTAGTATGAGTCAACAGCCACACCTAGCCTTAAATTGGGCCGTTGAGCTCTGCATTCTGATTCTAAAAACCATTGCCATGGCCAAAGCTACGCCAGGCAAGCAAGCTATAAAATCTAGTATGAGTCAACAGCCACACCTAGCCTTAACTTGGGCCGTTGAGCTCTTTCTGGTTCTAAGAACCATCGCCATGGCCAAAGCTACGCCAGGCAAGCAAGCTATAAAATCTAGGATGAGTCAAGAGCCACACCTAGCATTAAATTGGGCTCTTGAGCTTAGCTTTCTGGTTCTAAGAACCATCGCCATGGCCAAAGTTACGCCAGGCAAGAAAACTATAAAATCTAGGATGAGTCAACAGCCACACCTAGCATTAAATTGGGCCATTGAGCTCTACATTTTGGTTCTAAGAACCATCGTCATGGCCAAAATTATGCCAGGCAAGAAAAGTATAAATTCTAGGATGAGTCAACAGCCACACCTAGCATTAAATTGGGCCGTTGAGCTCTTCATTTTGGTTCTAAGAACCATCGCCATGGCCAAAGCTACGCCAGGCAAGCAAGCTATAAAATCTAGTATGAGTCAACAGCCACACCTAGCCTTAAATTGGGCCGTTGAGCTCTTTCTGGTTCTAAGAACCATCGCCATGGCCAAAGCTACGCCAGGCAAGCAAGCTATAAAATCTAGGATGAGTCAACAGCCACACCTAGCATTAAATTGGGCCGTTGAGCTCTGCATTCTGGTTCTAAAAACCATCGCCATGGCCAAAGCTACGCCAGGCAAGCAAGCTATAAAATCTAGTATGAGTCAACAGCCACACCTAGCATTAAATTGGGCTGTTGAGCTCTACTTTCTGGTTCTAAGAACCATCGCCATGGCCAAAATTATGCCAGGCAAGAAAAGTATAAATTCTAGGATGAGTCAACAGCCACACCTAGCCTTAAATTGGGCCGTTTAGCTCTGCTTTCTGGTTCTAACAACCATCGCCATGGCCAACGTTACGCCAGGCAAGGAAACTATAAAATCTAGTATGAGTCAACAGCCACACCTAGCCTTAAATTGGGCCGTTGAGCTCTGCCATTTGATTCTAAAAACAATGCGCATGGCCCAAAGCTACGGCCAGCAATGCAAGCTATAAAATCTAGTATGAGTCAAACAGCCCACACCTAGCCTGAAATTGGGCCGCCTGAGCTCTTTCTGGTTCTAAGAACCATCGCATGGCCAAAGCTAGCAGCAAGCAAGACTTAAAATCTAGGATGATCAAGAGCCACACCTAGCATTAAATTGGGTCTTGAGCTCAGATTTCTGGTTCTAAGAACCATCGAGCATGGCCAACGTGTACGCCAGGCAATGAAAACTATAAAATCTAGGATTGAGTCACACAGCCACATCCTAGCATAAAATGGGCCATTGAGGCTCTAAATTTTTGCGTTATAAGAACCATCGCCATGGCCAAAATTATGCCAAGGCATAGAAAAGTATAAATCTAGGATGAGTCAACAGCCACACCTAGCTTAAATTGGGCCGTGGCTCTACTTTCTGGTTCTAAGAACCATCGCCATGGCCAAAATTATGCCAGGCAAGAAAAGTATAAATTCTAGGATGAGTCAACAGCCACACCTAGCCTTAAATTGGGCCGTTGAGCTCTTCATTCTGGTTCTAAGAACCATCGCCATGGCCAAAGCTACGCCAGGCAAGCAAGCTATAAAATCTAGTATGAGTCAACAGCCACACCTAGCCTTAAATTGGGCCGTTGAGCTCTTTCTGGTTCTAAGAACCATCGCCATGGCCAAAGCTACGCCAGGCAAGCAAGCTATAAAATCTAGTATGAGTCAACAGCCACACCTAGCATTAAATTGGGCTGTTGAGCTCTACTTTCTGATTCTAAAAACCATCGCCATGGCCAAAGCTACGCCAGGCAAGCAAGCTATAAAATCTAGTATGAGTCAACAGCCACACCTAGCCTTAAATTGGGCCGTTGAGCTCTTTCTGGTTCTAAGAACCATCGCCATGGCCAAAGCTACGCCAGGCAAGCAAGCTATAAAATCTAGTATGAGTCAACAGCCACACCTAGCCTTAAATTGGGCCGTTGAGCTCTTTCTGGTTCTAAGAACCATCGCCATGGCCTAAGTTACGCCAGGCAAGAAAACTATAAAATCTAGGATGAGTCAATAGCCACACCTAGCATTAAATTGGGCCATTGAGCTCT